>NC_083572.1:37512966-37547966 GCF_027579695.1 Neoarius graeffei
TAGTGTCCCTAGTAGCCAGTCTGAGTAAAATTGCATCAGTTACTAGTGGGTCCCTAGAGGGGAACTACAATTCAGTTTTCATGATGAAAGCTTAGTGTTAACCCTGATATTACATGTAGATAAACCCAACCAAATTTCAGTTTGATTGGACTTATGGTAGACCCCGAAGCCGTTTGTTTTCAGGATAATGGCTGGCTGATGAAATTATTGGCTGGCTAGCTGACTCAGCCAAAACCTTAATGGCTGCTGCAGCCACCAAAATGTTTATGGCTACAAATGGCTGATACTGGACGTCACTGTGTGGCATATATCCGGGTGAACGGATCAAACAAATGGGGGGAATAAATAGCAAATTACCACAGGTCCCCTGGTCTCTTACTTCATTGTAAATATAAATCTAGCAAGATTGTAGTTCAATGCTAATAATAAGCTAATCTGGATTGTTCGAGGAAGGCATCTAGCTATCTACTCTCACTAGCAATGACCAGTGAAGGACTGGCAGCTATCTTACTATGATGAAAGTAGAGTGGTGGAGTACTTTTTTTTTTTTATCAATCTCGAAGTATGTGAAACAAACAAACAAAAAAAAAATACCTTTACACTTTCCCTCAGCAGCGGCAAAGAATGCAGCCATCTCGTCGATATCGGAGTCGATTGATGCTCTGGGTGGGTTCCCGGGTTCCCCAGTGTATCGTGGTAACGGTGTGAGGGGCGGGAAGCCAGACAGGTAGTCACAACGGCAAGCTTGTGGTGGCTCTCTGTGCTGTGATATCAGTTCTAAATCTCTACAGTGTATGCCTATACGTCTCTATTGTGTTACTACTAGTGTGTACAGTTGATCATGTTTGTGTCACTTTTCTTGTAGCTCATGATGTGGATAAACCCATTATTTGATGTACACAATTCTTAGTGGCTCAGCCAAATTTTATTAGATAGCGGCTCAAATTGGCTTACAAAATTATTGGCTGGCGGCGGCTCAAATTCTAAATGGCGGTTTTAGCGGCGCCTGGCGGCGGCTTCGGGGTCTAACTTATGGTTTCTAAGAAACAGTTATGTGACTTTTCGCTCTACCCCTTATTTATTTATTTTTTTTTATTTAGCCTTCATTTGTCCAGGAAGGTCCCATTGAGATACAATATCTCTTCTGCCAGGGAGTCCTGGCCAAGATAAGCAGCAAAAAGTGACAGTAAATACAAAGACCATAACAGAAGATGCACACTACAATAAAACATTCAGTTTAAAAGAAGAAAAAGAATAAAGAAAAAAAACATAGGAGGGTACAGTTAAGATATGTTAAGAAACCAGAGAAGCTAGGTTAGAAACAATGACATTGTTCTGTAATAGTTGTTTTGGTTTTTTTTTTAAAGATTTTTAAATACATTGAGAGAGGGTAATAACTCAAGATTTAGTATGTTCTGAAGTTCATTCCAGACATATGGTGCAAATGGGCTAAAGGCAGTTTTGCCCAACACTGTTTGTGTTGTTGGGATGTTCAAGATTATTTTATTTGATGACCTTGTGCTATAAGCACAGGTTTGACGTGACAACAAATTACCGATATAGGGTGGTAATTTACCAATCAATGCTTTAACTGTGAAGATCAGAACATGACTTCTGAGCGACACTGACGTCCATTGAACCATTTCATACAATTTAGTGATGTGTTCTTGCTTTTGCGTCTGTCACAAAACGTAAAGCAGCATGATACATTACATCCAACTTTTTCAAAAAAGAAATAGGAGCATGTACTGTATATATCACCATAATCTAAAATTGGTAGATAAATACTTTGGACCAATCTCAATCTAACAACAAGAGAGAGATTTTTTCAGCCGAAAATAAAAACTTAACTTTGGTCTGAACTTTTTTAGGAGGTTATCAATATGAATTCCAAAGTTTAGCTTTTCATCAAGCCATACCCCTAAATATTTAAGAATTTACCCTCTCTAAATGAGTGCCATCTAGTGCTGAAATTGTAAAATTAGTAAGTGATGAACAAGAACGTGTAAAAATCATAAATTTTGTCTTTTTGACATTTGGTACCAGTCTCAAATTAACTAGGGAACTTTGTAGCAGAGGGGTGGCACGGTGGTGTAGTGGTTAGTGCTGTCGCCTCACAGCAAGAAGGTCCTGGGTTCGAGCCCCGGGGCCGGCGAGGGCCTTTCTGTGTGGAGTTTGCATGTTCTCCCCGTGTCTGCGTGGGTTTCCTCCGGGTGCTCCGGTTTCCCCCACAGTCCAAAGATGCTCATGTCCAAAGACATGCAGGTTAGGTTAACTGGTGACTCTAAATTGACCGTAGGTGTGAATGGGAGTGTGAATGGTTGTCTGTGTCTATGTGTCAGCCCTGTGATGACCTGGCGACTTGTCCAGGGTGTACCCCGCCTTTCGCCCGTAGTCAGCTGGGATAGGCTCCAGCTTGCCTGCGACCCTGTAGAAGGATAAAGCAGCTAGAGATAATGAGATGAGATGAGACTTTGTAGCAGGCTAAAAGCAAACTGTAATGCATCTATTGCTGTTTGAAATGATGATGCCATAGTGTAGACAGTTGTATCATCAGCAGAGAGATGTATCTTTTCTGGGTCTAAACCTACACCAAGGTTATTGATATAAATAGTGAATAAGACAGGCCCCAGGATTGATCCCTGTGGCACACCTGTCTTCACGTCTCGTGGTGCAGAATCATAATTATCTACAGATACACATTGCGTTCTCCCAGATAAATAATTTAAAAACCAATTTAGTGTAGTATCACTAAAACCAATACACTGCAGACGTTGTAACAGAAGGCCATGGTCAACAGAATCAAAAGCTTTAGATAGGTCAATAAAGAGAACAGCACATGACTTCTTATTATCTAAAGCAGTAACGATGTACAGTGGTGCTTGAAAGTTTGTGAACCCTTTAGAATTTTCTATATTTCTGCATAAATATGACCTAAAACATCATCAGATTTTCACACAAGTCCTCAAAGTAGATAAAGAGAACCCAGTTAAACAAATGAGACAAAAATATTATACTTGGTCATTTATTTATTGAGGAAAATGATCCAATATTACATATCTGTGAGTAGCAAAAGTATGTGAACCGTTGCTTTCAGTATCTGGTGTGACCCCCTTGCGCAGCAATAACTGCAACTAAACATTTCCGGTAACTGTTGATCAGTCCTGCACACTGGCTTGGAGGAATTTTAGCCCATTCCTCCATACAGAACAGCTTCAACTCTGGGATGTTGGTGGGTTTCCTCACATGAACTGCTTGCTTCAGGTCCTTCCACAATATTTCGATTGGATTAAGATCAGGACTTTGACTTGGCCATTCCAAAACATTAACTTTATTCTTCTTTAACCATTCTTTGGTCGAATGACTTGTGTGCTTAGGGTCGTTGTCTTGCTGCATGACCCACCTTCTTTTGAGATTCAGTTCATGGACAGATGTCCTGACATTTTCCTTTAGAATTTACTGGTATAATTCAGAATTCAGTGTTCCAGCAATGATGGCAAGCTGTCCTGGCTCAGATGCAGCAAAATGGGCCCAAACCATGATACTACAGTACCACCACCATGTTTCACAGATGGCATAAGGTTCTTGTGCTGGAATGCAGTGTTTTCCTTTCTCCAAACATAACGCTTCTCATTTAAACCAAAAAGTTCTATTTTGGTCTGATCCGTCCACAAAACATCTTTCCAGTAGCCTTCTGGCTTGTCCATGTGTTCTTTAGCAAACTGCAGACGAGCAGCAATGTTCTTTTTGGAGAGCAGTGGCTTTCTCCTTGCAATCCTGCCATGCACACCATTGTTGTTCAGTGTTCTCCTGATGTTGGACTCATGAACCTTAACATTAGCTAATGTGAGGGAGGCCTTCAGTTGCTTAGAAGTTACCCTGGAGTCCTTTGTGACCTCACCGACTGTTACGCAACTTGCTCTTGGAGTGATCTTTGTTGGTCGACCACTCCTGGGGAGGGTAACAATGGTCTTGAAGTTCCTCCATTTCTACACAATCTATCTGACTGTGGATTGGTGGAGTCCAAACTCTTTAGAGATGGTTTTGTAACCTTTTCCAGCCTGATGAGCATCAACAACACTTTTTCTGAGATCCTCAGAAATCTCCTTTTGTTCATGCCATGATACACTTCCACAAACATGTGTTATGAAGATCAGACTTTGATAGATCCCTGTTCTTTAAATAAAACAGGGTGCCCACTCACACCTGATTGTCATCCCATTGATTGAAAACACCTGACTCTAATTTCACCTTCAAATTAACTGCCAATCCTTGAGGTTCACATACTTTTGCCACTCCCAGATATGTAATATTGGATCATTTTCCTCAATAAATAAATGACCAAGTATAATATTTTTGTCTTATTTGTTTAACTGGGTTCTCTTTATCTACTTTTAGGACTTGTGTGAAAATCTGATGATGTTTTAGGTCATATTTATGCAGAAATATAGAAAATTCTAAAGGGTTCACAAACTTTCAAGCACCACTGTAATTTATGACCGATGTAACAGCCGTTATTGTGCTGTGGCCTTGCCTAAATCCTGATTGTGTGAGAGTTAAAATATCATTATCTGATAAGTAATGTTTAATCTGTTCATTTACTAGGGATTCAAATACTTTAGCTGTTACTGACCATCTAGAAATGGGACGATAATTGTCTGGAATAGAAGGATCTTTCAGCAATGGGAGAACCATTGCTGACTTCCACCAGCTAGGGATTTGCCCACTGGAGAGGCTAAGGTTAAAAATGGATGCAATAGGGCCAGAAATTAAACTTGCCGCTGTCTTCAAAAAAAAAAAAAGGGGTTCAGTCTGATCCGGACAAGCGGATTTTTTATGATCCGGTTTCGACAGGGCTTTATAAACTTGGGAAGGAGTAATGGTGGAGAAATTAAAGCAGTTTGAGCAACTTAATATTAGAGGTGTTATAGGGCTGTCAGAAACTGGAAGATGAGATGTAATCAAGCCTGCTGCCCTGAGAAAATGATCATTAAATGCATTGACTATATTGTCTTTACCTTTAATCTCACATTGATTTATTTTTAACAAGTCAGGGAGAGTTGATGTTATCATAGTCCCCTCTGTTGATTTCACTAACTTCCAAAATTTACCGGGGTCATTTAAATTTTGATTTATTAGATTACGGTAATGGTCACTTTTAGCGGCTTTAACTAACTTGGTACATTTGTTTTGTAATGCTCTGTAATTACACCAAGACCTAGGATCATTGTTTCACTTTGCCATGGACCATGCACTGTCCCTCTGTCTGATAAGAGTTGCAATGGTTTCATTAAACCACAGGTTATCCTTACCACTGACTCTATATCTTCTCAGAGGGGCATGCTTGTTAATAAAATAAATAAAAGTGGTTTTAAAAAAGTCCCAGGCTAGTATATCATTGTAATATCATGTAAAAAGGCTTGCTCATTAAACTGCCTGTAATTTCTTTTAAAAATAAATCGAAGCTTGGATTTCACAGGTTTACATTTTCTAACACACGCAACAGCACAATGATCACTAACATCATTGCAGAAAACACCAGTGGCACAGTATTTAAATGGAGAGTTTGTAAGAATGACCTTCGATTAAGGTAGATTTGTCCGTATGTTTTGAGTTCAGACGAGTCAGAGAATTTATTGATTGAGACAATTGCAAAGCATCACAGAGATCATGCAGTGCACTTGAGGTTCGGGATAGCCAGTCCCAATTCAGGTCACCCAATAAAACAAACTCTTTGTCTAGCAATTTTAAGCAGAAAGTCTGAAAGCACAGTAACAGCTTCATGCACTGCTGAGGGTGGACGATAGCACCCTACTACGGTGAGATCAGCACCATTGGGAAGGTGCAACTTAATCACCAACAGTTCGAAGTGTTTAGGTTTGGTGATTGAATCGGTGCAGGAACAATTCAAGGACAATTTTACGTAGATCGCGACTCCCCCTCCTTTATTTACACGATCAGTCCTTAAGCCATGTCTCAAAGAACCATGACGTCGCAGTCAGTCAATTTTGCCCATAGACGAACAGGGTCTCTTTTGTTTAATAAGCTATGCACGTTGAGATGGACAAGACGCAATCCGTTGCCGTTTTTTAGATTAGCTGGAGTTTCAAGCTGTGTTGATTCAGGGCCTGGGGTGGGGTGGATGTTACCTGATAGCAGTAGCAGGAGAATCATCCAGATGGTTCTAGTCATTCTCCGCTTGTGTCTGCAAACAGCTGAGCCAGACCAAGTTGTACACAACCCTGAAAACCGCTGCTGCGTCTGTTGTAAATACAGGCCATCACATTCTCGCAACCTAGCGGTGCACTCTACCATAATCCATTGGGAAAACGGTGTTCTGTCCGGATACAGCATAGTTACTGTGCAGGGGGAAATAAGCCAAAGGGAAGTATCCAAGCCATCACCATGTCCTGATCTTTCCATGAGAGGACTGACGGTGCCAAACTGCCCAGCAAGTATAGCCATCCAGCTGGCCACATATTGTTGTCCTTTTGTTGTTATAATGTAATTTGGTTATGTCAATTGTTTCTTGTTAATAGTGCAAGTTATGTTGTAAAAAGAGTTAGAAAACTTTTAAAACAAAGACACAGACAAGTAGGAAAGAAAAAAAAACACGGGTAGGACAAATACAAGCTAAAACACCTGTGCCGCCATCTTTATCAAGTGTAGTACAGGATCTCTGCAATGCTTTGGAACGGTCTCAATTAAACTCTCAGACTCGTCTGAACTCAAAACGTATGGACAAATCTACCTTAATCGATGTCATTCTTACAAACTCTCCATTTAAATACTGTGCCACTGGTGTTTTCTGCAATGACATTAGTGATCATTGTGCTGTTGCATGTGTTAGAAAATGTAAACCTGTGAAATCCAAGCCTCGATTTATTTTTAAAGAAATTACAAGCAATTTAATTAGCAGGCCTTTTTGCATATTTATTACAGTGATTTTATACCTCGTATGTGAAATGGTGGATGTTGAACTAGCCTGAGACTTTATTTTTTTATTTTTTTTTATTTTATTAACAAGCATGCCCCTCTGAGAAGATATAGAGTCAGTGGTAAGGATAACCTGTGGTTTAATGAAACCATTGCAACTCTTTTATCAGACAGGGACAGTGCATGGTCCATGGCAAAGCAAAATAATGATCCTAGGTCTTGGAGTAATTACAGGGCATTACAAAACAAATGTACCAAGTTAGTTAAAGCTGCTAAAAGTGACCATTACCTTAATCTAATAAAACAATTTAAATGACCCCAATAAATTTTGGAAGTTAGTGAAATCAACAGAGGGGACTATGATAACATCAATTCTCCTTGACTTGTTAAAAATAAATCAATGTGAGATTAAAGGTAAAGACAATATAGGTCAATACATTTAATGATCATTTTCTCAAGGCAGCAGGCTTGATTACATCTCATCTTCCAGTTTCTGACAGCCCTATAACACCTCTAATATAAGGCTGCTCAAACTGCTTTAATTTCTCCACTATTACTCCTTCCCAAGTTTATAAAGCCCTGTCGAAACTGGATCATAAAAAAAAAACGCTGGTACCGCCGTCTTGGACTGTGCCGCACAGTCCAAGATGTGACCACACCCCAAACTTTGCATATGACCTTGGAATCTTCTCCTGTATGTGCCTTTCAAGTTTCATGTGAATCCAAGCAGTCTCAAATTCCATGTTTGAGTAAAATTAAATTCAAAAGTAAATTTAAAAAATCTAGTTACATATTTGCAGAATGATGCAGAACACCTAATTGCAGCTCAGTTGGCCTCTTAGTTCCTGATAAACACCAATTTGGACTTAATGCTGCATCATTATTGAAGACCACACCCCAATCTTTGCAGATATCCTTCAAACCTTGTACTGAACTGGTCTTTCAACTTAGGTTCAGAATTCATGTGACATGAATTATAGCTGTTTGTGTAAACCTGCTCTGTCTCCGTAGTCTTAACTGACACATGCTGGCCATATTGTTTACAAATATGAAAATGTTTTGGATAATTTTCATGCTCTCCTGAGTAGTTTTATTGGCTTTTTTTTTGATGCTCATTTGGGGACACGATGTCACCACCACAATAAGTAAATCCTAAAATTAGCCTCTGTTATGAAATTACACAAAAAAACTACCTGAAATTACCTGATTTTTAAATGTGTGCATTGGTTATGTGTGAATCAATGGAATTGTGTGTGCACAGTTTTTCATACAACTAGCATGATTTGATAGAATTCTGGAATAAAAGCAAAACATTATGAAGTACCCACCCAAGCTGAGGATCTAACCAGCGATCTTTGAGCTTTGCAGTGGGGACGCTGCCCAGCCATTGAGACAGGCACACATTATTTACATTTACAAATAAGTAGTTTCAAGTCATTTTTGTCATGGAAAAATAATGAAATGGAATACTGTCATAAGAGTGCCATAAAGACTAAAACTAGAAAAGAAGAGCAGTGTAACAACTTGGGGGGGGGGGGGGGGCAAAAAGGAACCGGAGCCAGATGCTGCAACTCAAGGTGTGCTCTATTTTTAACCATACTTTTTAGTGACCATTAAACTACTACATGGACAGTCTACAGACATGCATGCAATGGGGTGTCGCTGCGCTCTCTCTCTGTCTGTCTCTCTCTTTTTTGTTTCTGGCTGTCTGAAAAACACACAGACAGGTTAATAGACAGCCAGCAATTTGACACAGGTGCACCTCGTCACACGTTACTTACTTGTTCAACCTGACTTGTCACAGTTCACAGCTGACGCTCGACCACACCCTGGTGGAAGAGGTAATCTGCCACCACCATCTGTGCACCCAGCCTGTGGACCACCTCGAATTTAAAGGGTTTACCAGCGAGTGATCTGCATTTTGGCATCCTTCATGCGGTAGAACCACTGGAGCAGGGCTTGGTCAGAACAGAAGGTGAATGGGAGTCCAAGCAGGTAGTACTGGAGAATGAGGACAGCCCACTTGATTGCCAGACATTCCTTTTCCACAGTGCTGTACTTTGACTCTCGCATGGAGAGCTTGCAGCTGATGCGCAGCACCGGGGGTTCCTCACCCTCCACCACCTGGGACAAAACGGCACCCAGCCCTCTGTCCAATGCATTGGTCTGCAAAACAAAAAGGAGAAAAAAAGTCAGGAGAATGCAACAGCGGGCCCCCCCACAAAACCTCTTTGATCTGAGCCAAAGCCTGTTTGCATGGCTTTGTCCACTGGACTGGATCTGGCACCCCTTTTTTTAATGAGGTCAGTCAGCAGGCTGGTCCCCAGGAACTGCCTCACCCTTTTTAGGTCTCGGGCAGGCCGCGGTCACTACAGTCTTATCAATTTGGGGACACACCTGCCCATGACCCAAGTGGAAGCCCAGATACTGTACTTCCACCCATCTGATTGCACACTTTTTTTTTTGGGGGGGGGGGGGTTGCAGTGAACCCAGCACGCCTGAGCCACTTCAGGACCGCCCTGAGATGTTGTAGATGTCGCTCCCAGTCATTACTATAAATGATTGTGATCGAAATAGGCTGCTGCATATGCATTGTGGGAATGGAGAATTTGTTCCATGAAATGCTGAAATGTCACCTGGGCCCCAAACAAACTGAAAGGAATTTTGACAAAATTCCTTTTGACAAATTGGTATCACAAACAAAGTGGAAAAGGCTGTTTTCTCGTGAGATAATGGAGTCAAGGGGATCTACCAATATCCCTTTGTTAAATCCAGTGTGGGCAGCATGGTGGTGTGGTGATTAGCACTGTTGCCTCACAGCAAGAAGGTTCTGGGTTCGAACCCAGTGGCCAACAGGGACCTTTCTGTGTGGAGTTTGCATGTTCTCCCCGTGCCTGTGTGGGTTTCCTCTGGATGCTCCGGTTTCCCCCACAGTCCAAAGACATACCAGTTAGGCTAATTGGTGGCTCTAAATTTGACCGTAGGTGTGAATGTGAGTGTGAATGGTTGTTTGTCTGTGTCTCAGCCCTGCAATGATCTGGCGACTTGTCCAGGGTGTATCCCGCCTCTTGCCCATAGTCAGCTTGAATAGGCTCCAGCTTGCCTGTGACCCTGCACAGGATAAGCAGTTAAGGATTAATGGATGGCTGGAATAAATCTAGTATCAAGTAAAAGCGAGCTGTCTATCTGATCGAGCAGGTCATCAATGCGAGGCATCAGATATGCATCAGGTTTAGACACCACTGACTTTTTTTTCTGTAGTCCACACAGAACTGGACTGACCCATCGGTCTTGGGAGCCAAGACCACTGGTCTGCTCCAGTTGCTGTGGAACTTCTTAATTATCCCCATCTTAAGCATAGCCTGGAGTTCATCCCAAACCATGTTTTTCTTGTGCTTGGAGAGCAGATACGGGCGGCTGCACACCACCACCCCTGGGGGAATCTCAATGTGGTGTTCTATGAGGTCATTGTGACCAGGGAGGGGTGAGAGCACATCACAGAATTTCTCCTGCAACCTAATAACTTGTGCTCTTTGGGACATTGAGATGTGGTCTCCATAGGGGACCAGGGTGAATTGGGCCACAGTTTTTAGACTTGCCTCTGGTCCCAGCTCCACCATCTCTAGAACTACCATCGCCAGAGCCACAGGAACCTCCTCTCTCCATGGATTCGGGAGATTTGATGTGGTAAATTTGACATGTTGCTTTTATCTGGATGCTTGACCTCATATGGCCCTTTTCCACTACCCTTTCTCAGCTCACTTCAGCTCACTTCAGCCTGACACGGCTCGCGTTTCGACTACCTCAGAGCAGCACGACTCAGCTTGCTTCAGTCCTGCTTAGCACCCAAAACTCGCACGGTTTTGGAGTAGGGCTGAAGCGAGCCAAACTGAGCCGAGTGGGGCTAGGGGCGTGAGGAGACACTCCCCTGTGCACTGATTGGTGAGGAGGAGTGTCCTCACACGCCCCACGAGCACGCTGGGATCTGTAAACACCGTAAACCCGGAAGAAGAAGAATTACGAATTACGAGAATTTCTGAAGCCTTATGCGCCTCGCCTCATCTATACACTTTTGCCAGTATCTGTTGGTGTTGTCGGTGACAACAAGCCACAGCACCAAGACCAGCAACACTAACGACTCCATGTCCTCCGTGTTTATTGTTTACTATCCGGGTTGTGAGACTACCGCTTAAAAGGTCACTGATGTCACTGTTTGCGCTGCCTAACGACATCACGTGACGTCCACCCACTTTCGCTAACTCCACCCAATGTGTCCACCCACTTCCAGCCAGCACGGTTCAGCGCGGTTGTAGTCAAAATGCAACTCCAACAGCCCCACTCAGCTCGACTCAGCCCAACTCAGCACGGCATGGCTCAGCCCAACTCAGCCGCATTGGTAGTGGAAAAGCGGCAATAGTCAACCTCCCCAATTCCTCATGTGACCTCAAAGGGCCCTTACCACTTGGTGAGTAATTTTGAGCTTGAGGTGGGCAGAAAAATGAGGACTTTATCTCCCGGTGCAAATTCCCTTGGCTGTGTCCCTCTGTTGTACAGATGAGATTGTTCTTGGGCCTGTAGCAAATTCTCCTGGGTTATGTGATTTCAGTGTGTGGAATTTTGCTGTCAGGTCAAGAATGTATTGAATTTCATTTTTGTTTTGAGAAGGCCTCTCCTCCCAATTTTCTCTAATGATGTTAAAGACACCATGGGGCTTGTGCCCATACAGCAATTCGAACAGGAAAAACTGAGTCTTGCGGGACCTCATGCACTGCAAACAGCAGAGGGTCTAGCCACCTGTCCCAGTTTTTAGCATCCCCATGAACAAATTTACGAATCATGTTTTTAAGTGTTAGTTTAAATCGTTCGACCAGCCTGTCCATTTGCGGATGATAAACACTAGTCCAAATCAATTTAATCTCCAATAATTCATCCAAATCATGTAATGTGCGTGACATAAATGTAGTGCCTTGATCAGTCAGGATTTCTTTCGGAATCCCGACTCCGGAGATAACGCGGAAGAGCACATCCGCAACACTGCATGCTGAGATATTGCAAAGAGGCACTGCTTCCATGTATCATCAGGGTTTTCATTAGTAACCGATTGCCAATCGAAATCATCGGTTGTAAGGACGTCTGAATCGGTTGTTTTTCGGCCAAATGCAATTTTCCCGTAATTGTTCAAACTTTCTCGTTGGACTTATTTGAAAAGGAACGCCGTTACTTGCGCGCTATTTGGTTGCTGAGGCTGTGTACATGTGACTAGATAAAAGGTGGGAACCGATTGGCTAATCCTTCTTATAGCCTCCAATCATTTAGCGCATATTAAATTATAGCATATCACGTGGTTCCCACATGGTAAGATGGTGACCCTATCCTGTATGGTATAGCGTGATGGCAACCACGAAAAAACGAAAGCAAACGCTGTTCGATTTCGGCTGCGCAGAAAAAAACTGATAAGTCTCGCGGAAAATGCCCAGCAGTGTTCTCCACGGGTGTTTTTAAAGTGGCACACTGCCACATTATAATTCTGGCCCGCCACCCTTCCCTTGGCCAAAAAAAAAGTAACTTCAGTATACACCAAATAAATCGTATTCACTTTATTATAATTTTGTAACTATTTAACACGCAAAAGACCATTAAACGAATGCATACAGGGCTACCTGAAATGGCCAAAATAACTAGCCAGCAGCTAAATAACTCTGCGGGTGTTTGTAGAGTTATTGTGCAACGGTTACGCTTATCTACCGTCTTTTCTGACTATACGCAGTTACAGTAATCATATAACACACACACACACACACACACACACACACGAGTTAAGTTCAGATCTTTTATTTTATGTATCTGTGATTTCTGTAGGCGAGAGCTGCGTTTTCACGTTGCTTCAGTGTTTGTTTACTGTAGGACTTCCGGGTTCCTAGGTCAAAGGACCTGAACTACGGAGGCCGGGGTGGCTTTGTAGTGCCAGTCTCGGGCACGTGCACCAGCTCGTGCATTGATTGTAGTGGTTTCACCCAATTAACATTGTGTATTGTAAAAAATGTATGCATTTATTTTAATTGGGTATTTTGTTTATGCATGGAAGTTCATTTATTTTTCACACACAGAAAAAAATATAATTAATTCAGGGATGCGCATCAGTCTCAACTGAAATGTCAAATGAGTCTCACGTTGACAAATATGTATAGTAAGAATGTGTTAATTTTTTGTAAAATGATTTTAACAATGATTTAGCATTTCCTATCCATTTATTGGCCAGTTTCACTGTCAAAAAAGCCCAAAGTCCGTCAGCTTCAGGGGGGACTTTGTCCCCCTGGGGCTCCGCCCCCTCCACCACCTTTTATTTTTAATAAGTGGAGAACCCTGCCCAGTTTACATTTTTAAAGTTATTGCTATTTTGCATGTTTGTCATTATGCTTATATAATACATTATAGTTTTAATGTAAATAATATTTTAATCAATTTTTAATTTTTACCCAGGGCTCCTATTGATAGCAGGTTTGCTCTTGCGGCTACCTGATTGGACTACCCTGGGTGATTTATCTTTTATTTTTAAATAAAGGTATCTATCTATCTATCTATCTATCTATCTATCTATCTATCTATCTATCTATCTATCTATCTATCTATCTATCTATCTATCTATCTATCTATCTATCTATCTATCTATCTATCTATCTATCTATCTATCTATCTATCTATCTATCTATCTATCTATCTATCTATCTGATTTCTTTGTTCTGCAAGCGTTCGTGTTATTCTGCAAGCGTTCGTGTTATTCTGCAAGCGTTCGTGTTATTCTGCAAGCGTTCGTGTTATTCTGCAAGCGTTCGTGTTATGTTCTGATTTCCCAAATCTTGATTGGGCTTTGTGGCATACGAACTGTAATTGCCATGAGACCCAGAAATGACTGAATTTCTATTTCAGATGGACCATGGAGAGCTAACGATTGGCTGTTAGAAATTGCGAAATTCATTTTCCTAGGCGGCTCCCGTGACCCCTGGCCTAATCTGTTACTTTTCACATTTCATCTGTTGTTTTCCATACTAATGGAAACCCTGTATCATGTTGCATAATCCACTATGACTAACACACAGCGATACCTGCATGCAGATCAATCTCCAGGTAATGGTCCAATGAGATCTATGCCAATTCTTTCGAAGGGGATCTCAATTAATGGTAATGGGCGCAATGGTGCTTTTGGTGTGGCCGCTGGATTTACCAGTTGGCATTCATGACAAGCCGCACACCACCTGTGGACATCGGCATGAATCCATGGCCAATAGAAATGGGCCATGAGATGATTCAGTGTTTTTATCCTGCCTGAAGTGCCCAGCCATAGGATTATGATGAGTCACATAGAATAAAAGCTTCCTATGGCTATTCAGGACTACCAACAAATCTCTTCCTTGGTTTGAGTATCCTGCGTCACTTGATATAGCTTATCCTTAATAATACAGAAATACGAGAAGGAAAGTGCAATGTTAGGTTGGAGGATTTGGCCATCAATTACTTTCACTTGGTCAAAAACATGTCTCAAAGACTTGTCATGCATCTGTTCCAATGGGAAATCCCCTAAGGGATTCCCCAGAGATGGAGGAGAGCTCTCCCCCCTGTCTCATCATGATGCAGAGCTGATGTGGATGGCCCTGGGACCACCTCCCCAGCTAATGTTGCAGCGGGATTCCCTCATGAAGTACTTCTGCAGGACCCACCCACTGTTAACTGTTTTAAACCCCGGCCAATCTGTTCCCAGGATAAGTGTGTGGGTGAGGCTTGGACTCCCTGCTGCCTCTACACTATATTCACTTCCGTGGAGAAAAATGGTGACTGATAATTGGCTGATATCTGTGAATGTCGCTGTGCACTTATCTGACCTTCACCAATCATGCATTTCCTGGTGCCCCCATTGAATCAGGTTTTGATGCATGGAGGTGTGATTACAACCGGAATCCAGCAAAGCTTGATGCGTACCCCCTTGAATACTCTCAATGATTCTGTACACTTCTGCTCGATCAGAGGAAGCCTGCTGTGCATTGGGAATGTGAATCAGTAGCCCTACCTCTTTGCGGAAGCGCTGATTCCCAGCCTTCCCGCCGCACCGACAGAGCTGCCCAGGCTCCTCCTGGTTCTGGTGGGCATGAGTCCACCTGTGTGTGTGTGTGTGTGTGTGTGTGTGTGTGTGTGTGTGTGGTGGGGGGGGTTTAACAGTGGCATAGACACAGGAGGAGACGGAGAGAAGAAACATGAGGACAGACACAAGTGTGGGGAGCAGGTTTTGGGGGACTTGGCCCCTGTTTCCACAGGGTTGGGGTAGGGGAGGGGCAAGGAGAGCAAGAAGGAGAGGGAGGGGGAGAAAATGAGAGAGAGAGAGAATCTACAGGAGTGCCTGTTCCCAGAAATGCTGTTAGGTGATCCTCTGCCAGCCAGGGCCACCTCCTCCAGCGGCGCTGCTTAGTGACACTGGACCCATGTTGATGTCTCACTTGGCAGTTGGGATACGAACTATTCCGGCATCGCACGGTTGATGATGTCCTCCACATCGCGCTCGCCTGCTCACAACCACTGTTGGCAGGTGTCTCGGAGCTGCTGCGTAAATGCAAACAGCAAGCCAACTCCACTGTAGGCCAGCGCATGGAACCGCTGGTGATGCTCTTCTGGGCCACTGCCGGCTCATTGCAGTATAGCCCGCTTCAGGTCCGGATACTCCAGCTTGCTGGTGGCAGGGAGCTGCCAAGCCGCGAGCTGTGCTTCCCCCAACAGGAGTGGCAATAGGTGAGATGCCCACTGCGAGGTTGGCCACAAGCTCACCTCTGCAACATGTCTAAACAGCTTGAGGAAGGCTTCCGTGTTATCCTGCAGCCCCATCTTAACCAGCTGCACAGAAACACTGGCTGCAGGAGCGACCACTGGAGTACCTTCTGACTGGACCACCTTCTGACTGGACCAAGCTGTGCATCTTCTGCCGGTCCTTCACTTGGGCTTCGAGCAGGGCCTAGAAGCATTGCACCTGCTTGGTGGATAGGGTGAGCAGCTTTTGGTGCTGGTGTGGAGGTTAACCGTGAGGGTCTGGAGGAGTTCCTGGACTGGTATGGACTCCATGATTGTATTTGCTCCTACAAGTCCCAGGTTTCGGCACCAGTGTGACAAATGAGGAACTGGAGCCAGGCGCTGTAATTCAAGGTGTGCTCTTTTTATTTTTAACCACACTTTTCAGTGACTGTTAAACTACATGTAGACACACACTATTTTTTTCCCTCACTCTTTCTCTCTCGCACGCACGCGCAACTGGGTGTCGCAGCGCATGCTCTCTCTCTCTCTTGTTCCTGGCTGTCTGAAAGGCAAACAGAGATGCAGGTTAATATACAGCTCGTAATTAGACACAGGTGCACCTTATTACGTTACCTACTGGTTCAGCCTGACTCCTTGCCATTCTCAGCCAACACTTGGCCACACCTTCGCTGCCACAACCAGATAATGGTCAGCGTACACACAGAAGCAAATCCTCTTCCCTCCCTGATTTAAACCACTATGACATTCACAAAGCAGGATTCATGTGTGCAGGAATTGACTACTCAGCCTGAGCAGGAAAGCTCACCTAAAGCCAGTTGATTTGACAGTTTGGCTCTTACAGGAAAAAGAAAAAGCAACATGAAATGGCAAATGCAATAAAAAAAAAAAAAAACATTTATTTTTATTTATTTTTTATGACCCTCCTGTGACTTCATACCCTGGCCTTGGCTTTGGATTATCATTGATTTAACTAGGCCTGTCCTAAGACAGAGCTATGCTGCAAGAAATGAGATCAGCACCTTCCGAAGTGGGATGGACACCATCCTGCTCTAACAGGCCATCCTGCTCTAACAAGCCAGCCTTGCCCTCAAAACTATTTCAATTATACACTGCAACCCCACTCCTTGGGGCACGTCCAAATAGTTTGTTCTACCAAAAAGTTCATAATACTGATTGGACCCACTTGTCACACCACTCACTCAGTCTTGTGTAAAACAAGACCAACTGTGTTTTATATTTATGCTTAATTCACTTACATATTTATGAAGTAAAGGAAGTGAGTCACATTTTGCCATTGTTTGCTTGCCGCATCATCTATCTTTTCAGCCTATCATGTTGATTTGCAGGTATGGACGAAGTCTTGGAGCTCTTTTTCTTTTGATTCAAATGTTAAAATTAAATTTTTCAGGATACCATATTCATCTCATCTCATCTCATTATCTCTAGCCATTATATCCTGTTCTACAGGGTCGCAGGCAAGCTAGAGCCTATCCCAGCTGACTACGGGCGAAAGGCGGGGTACACCCTGGACAAGTCGCCAGGTCATCACAGGGCTGACATATAGACACAGACAACCATTCACACTCACATTCACACCTGGATACCATATTCTTTAGACAAATTCATTGCTTTCTCACCATGCTTTAGACTGTCCAGGATATGAAGTTGGTCTTCGGTGGTGTCACATCCACACATGCAGCGGCACTCCTCGAACTGCTGCTCACATGCACACGCAACGCCATTAGGGCTAATTACCATGCACCTGTTCCGGATTAGAGCGCAATCACAATGCGTGCTTATAAGGACTCTTGCTACACACAGACTTTGCGAAGTGTACCTTGTGTGTCATGTTACCAAGCCTTTTGTAGCACTGTGTTGATGTTCTGGTTTCCGACTCAGTTTTATATTTTTGATTTTGCCTTTTTGTCTCCACCTTTTGATATCCTGTCTGTGGCTCGACAGTGATTTTTGATCATGGATTTGGATGTTTGCCAGCGTGTTTTTAAATATAACTCTTCCATCCGCAATTACATCCGTCTTTTGTTTACATTTTCTGACAGACGGAGACTGTCTTAGATTTATGAGTAGCCATGACAACAGTGCTTACGGAGTAAATACTCGAGTAAAACTGCTTTTAGGTCATAAAATAGTCCTTTTAAGGTATTTTTTGATGTCAGTGATTGTTGTTCTTGATAATTGTTAGTAACTGACACCTAAAAAAGGCTAATTAAGCCTTTGTTTTATGGTGTTAGCACATTGTTAACTTGACTGTGGACTTGAGTACCTATTGTTTGTCTCTGGGGGGAGCACATGGCTCAGTGATGGGGGTTTGTTTGTTTGTTTGTTTGTTCGTTCGTTCGTTCGTTCGTTCCCTCCCTCCCTATATCCCCCCCCGAAGACTCCGACTCATCATTAAAGGCGGGTGATATGAACTTAGTTTATGTAAAAGTTCATATTAAAAGAGTTTGTTATAGTGGGGTTGCAGTGCATGTAGAGCTCACATTGTTTTTAGAGCACCACCTGGACATCCAGCAGTTCAGCGACAATAACCTGCAGTAAGCTACATCGCTATGCCATTTTAGGATGGGGCCAGCACACATTATTTTATTTTCACTAATTTACACACCTCTACAATGTTACACTTAGTAACCTGTGACTGACAGAGGTGAATATCATTAGCTTCTACCTGGAAAAAACTACCTTTGAAAACCTATAAGACCTTAAGATTACCTGTTGTGTCTGGCAGCCTGGCTCCTCGTATACACCTAACTGAAGCTGCTGGTGCCCCTAAAGGCCTAGCTAATTTGATGAGTAGCAAGATGGTCTTCAATAACCAGAGCTCTTTCAGGTTCCTCAGCAGGTACTTCACTGCTAACCTGTTGGACATGTGAAGTGGAGAGGAATGGTGCTCCCATGCATGAACCTTAACATTAGCTTTGGGTTTTATGCTGCTGAATCATCACCCATTTTCCCCATCATGAGGATACTAAAGCTGGAGTTGGGGGATAGCTAACTCTGCCTAAGGCATCAAGACTTTCCCTGACAGAAACTATGCTGTTCTCACTCTTGCTATAATCCTCTCGTGTCAGGATGTGCATGTGCATATCTAATTCTACAGTCTTCATCAGAGATGTGATTTTTTTTTTCCACAAATCAAGCTACTACTAACAACGGTTGGAAGAATGACCAAACATCCTGCTTTCAACACTCTGAATAAGCTCAATGTTTGCCATGTTAAATGTACCTTAGTTGAATATTTTTTGTTGATTTTAGACAGATCTGACATGAATGGGCCTCCATTTGTTGTCTTTTCGACAAAAAACAAATGTGTTCTTCAAGAAAATGAAAAGGTGGCAGGAGGGGAAAGTGAAAAATGCAACAAAAGAAAATGATGGTGCAAACTTATTGTTAAAAACAAAGATATAGTTTAAATGCCAACACAAAACACCTGAAACGATTTGAAAGCAGGAAACCTAAACTACATCATCCAATTTTTTTTTAACTTTACACAATCGACAATGGCTGAGAAAATGGTTGTTCTCAAAATATGCAATGGCAAGATTCATTCATATTTGTTTTGGAAGAGTTACTGTACATTTTGAAACAGTTTGTTGAAGTGTGCTTAATTAAAATTTGCTTGAAAATGTACATTGGTGGTCCCCCCCCCAGGTTATATTTCCATGTTGAGCTATATTGTCAGCAGTTATTTTGATTGCTGTATAACTTTCAAAATAGTCTTATAAACCAAAACAAAAAAAAAATCATTATCATATTGCGGATTATGATCCAGCCTGAAACAAGCAGAACTTCCTACGCCTATGTTTCAAAGTAAGTCATAGGCAGGAAAAAACTTGATTTTGAACAAAACTTTTTTTTTTTTTTGTCATTTTTAGTGCCAGAATTCAGCAACATCATCTGATTGGTTTTGGTGGAAAACCAATTTATTTTCCACCAAAGCAATCTATCTGAGCCCTCCATTTATTTCCCAGGAACACTTTATGGGCAATGTACTTTCCTTACATTAGAGATGTGTGTGCTATTTAATTGTTTTTGTTTAATTTTCCTCCAGACATGCTGAAGTGATGAAGAAGATCATTGAAACCGTGGCTGAAGGTGGAGGAGAGCTTGGGGTTCATATGTATCCTTTCTTTGTGTTTTGGGTAGCACTGTTAAATATGGGTTAGAAGACATTCTTTTTTTTTTTTTTTTTTTTTTTAAACATATATTTATTGGTTTTTCTGTTAATTATAACAACATCAAACACAACGAACATCATAAACGTATGGCAGTACAAATAATAAAAATAATACATAAATTAAATAAGAATTAAATAATACAATATGTATACACATACATATATAATACATAAACATAAATAAACAAACAAAACTAATAATTATAATAGATACCACAAATATTAAATATAGGTTACATCATACACTCCCAACAACAAATCAAATGCCTTTCATTATCTCATTCCTCCGCTGTCCCCCCCATACCCCCAACCCTCAACAGTTCCAGAAAAATCCTCCAAATGATGTAGAATTCAGAAGCCCTCCCTCTAACAATATAGGTCAGTTTCTCTAGGGCCAAACCCGATGTTAAGTTATTTAACCAGTGGTTAAAAGAGGGGCAACTAACATTCTTCCAACATAGTGCAATACAGCGTCTGGCCTGCAGTAAACAAAGGTCAACCAGTTTTCTTTCTTTACAAGATAAAGAACAGTCATCTGGATAAATGCTTAAAATACACAATTTAGGGCACAACGGTACAGGACAACTTGTGATCTGAGAGATGTATTTCAACACTGAACTCCAAAATTTTTGGATCTTTTCGCATTGCCATAAGCAGTGGTACAATGTACCTTGGTGGATGTTACACTTATAACATAGATCGGGTATATTAGGATCAAATTTATTTAACTGTACAGGAGAGATATATGTTCGCATTATCCAATTAAATTGTACCATTCTCAATCGAGTGTTGATAGTTTGAGTGTGTGTTTTCAAACAAATTTTACTCCATTCTGAGATTGTAATATCGTCTTGTAAGTCTCGTATCCACGCCTGTCTCTTACAATCAGAGTTTTCTTTATAATTTTCAATCAACATGTTATAAAACCGAGAGACCAGTTTTTTACCCCAACAGTTTTTTGCCACGTGTGTTTCTAAGATTGAGAACGGAGGTTGCTGTACAGAATTGTTTAGATGTGCTAGGATAAAGCTTCTAAGTTGTAGGTATTTGAAGAAGTGTTTTTGTGGAATATCAAACTTTGCCTTTAACTCATTGAATGACATTAAAGTATGATCCTCATATACATCCTGTAGTTTTTCTATGCCCTTGTTCATCCATGTTTTAAAACCCATATCGTTTTTTGTGGGTGCGAAGAGATCATTACCCCAGATTGGGGAGAAGCAAGATAACCCTAGGGAGTCTCCCATCATTTTTTGAACTACATGCCAAACAACAATAGTGTTTTTTACAAAAGGATTAGTAGTACTCTTCTTTAATGTTTTAAAGGATGCTGAGTATAGATAACTATTCAGTGACAAACCTTTTGTGGCTAGTTTTTCTAAATTTAACCAGGGCAGGAGAACACCCTCAGAAAACCAAAACGTTGTGGCCCTCAATTGCGCAGCCCAATAGTACCACTCAAGATTTGGCAATTGTAGCCCTCCCCTATCGTAAGGCAAATATAACAGGGAAAGTCTGAGTCTTGGCTTCCTATTGTTCCAGATGAAATTAGAAAGAAGTTTTCTGGCCCTAGGAAAAAAGGAGGGAGGAGGGGAGAGAGGAACTGACTGAAAAATGTACAAAAATTTTGGTAGTATAGTCATCTTTATAATGTTTATCCTACCCAACAACGAGAGAGGTAGTGTTGTCCACCTAGTGATCTCTTCTGCCAACTCTGCTAACATGGGCTCATAGTTGGCAGCGCTAAGATTACTTATCTTTGGAGTTATTCTGATGCCCAGGTACTTAAATCCGTCACAGGCGTTCACAAATGGGTGGGATACTGTTGGTTTCTTCCTCTCTTTTGCAGTTAGAAACATAATAGATGACTTCTCTTTATTCACTTTAAACCCAGAGATAGCACCAAATTGACCAAGCAACTCTAAGAGAGATGGTATAGATTCTGCAAGATGTGATAAAAATACAATGGTATCATCAGCGTACAGTGCTGTATTATGTACCGTTTCTCCAATCTTAATACCATGAATTGTGACTTGTGATCTGATCGCAATTGCTAACGGTTCCATGGCTAATACGAAAAGTAGGGGTGAAATTGGTGACCCTTGCCTTGTGCCTCGAAATAACTTGAAAGGCTGAGAGGTAAGGTTATTAGTAGATACCATTGCAAAAGAATCCACAAGTAAAATTTTGACCCATCTACAAAAGTAATCCCCAAAGCCAAAACGCTTGAGTACCTCAAGAAGATAGGGCCATTCGACTCTGTCGAATGCCTTTTCCGCGTCAAGTGAAAGTATTGCATTGTCAGAGGATTCTTCACACTCGTGGATTATATTAAGGACTCTCCTCACGTTATGAAATCCCTGGCGATTTTGCACAAAACCATTCTGGTCCCCATGTATAATGGCTGGTAGGACTCTCTCAAGTCTCATAGCTAGAGCCTTAGCTATAATCTTTGCATCAGAATTTAAAAGTGATATGGGCCTGTACGAACCGCATTCAGTTGACGTTTTGCCTGGTTTTAGAAGAAGAATAATCAGAGCACTACGTAAAGAAGCGGGTAAGCAACCTGTTTCAAAGGATTCCAAATAAACATCTAATAATGGGGCTATTAATTTTATTTTAAATATTTTATAGATATCTATCGGCAGCCCATCTGGACCCGAAGCCTTACCTCCTCTCATGTTTGTAATTGCATTAGAAATGTCATCAAGGTTTAATTCCCTATCCAGTTCATTTTTTGTATCATCAGAAATACAGGGAATGACCAATCCATCCAGGAGACTGTAATGATTTAGCTGGTTTGTAGGGCTGTCAGAATTATAAAGAGTTTTATAATATGAGACAAAGGTGTTATTTATCTCTGTGGGATTTGTAGATAATTCTCCTTGTTCATTCCTAATTGTATTAATGGCTCTGTCGGATTCCAGTTTCTTTATCTGCCAAGCTAGCAATTTACCCGGCTTTTCACCCTGATCATAAAAACTTTGTTTCAGTCTTGTTAAACCATCTTCAGCCTTAAGCATAGAAAGCTCCTCGTATTTAGCTTTAAGAGTTCGTAATTCTAGTTTTTTGTGTGTAGAATCATCTATAATAACCTCTCTTTCTAATTCTTTAATTTTAGAATCTAATTCATTCATTGTCTGTTTAAATTTGTTAAATTTGGAGCTGGTGAAACTTATCATTTGTCCTCTAATATATGCTTTAAAGGCTTCCCATCTAATGGCTGCTGTTGTTTGATCTGTGTTAATTGAAAAGTAGACGTCGATGTGTTCTCCTACAAATTTCATAAAATCTGCATCTTGAAGCCATTTAGGGTGTAAGCGCCAATTAGCCGAGTGTCTATTCGTTTGTCCCACGTTGTAAAATAATGAGGTTGGGGCGTGATCTGACAAAACAATGCTATCATATACACAATTAGTTATACTGGTTAGCAGAGATGAGGAAATTAAAAAATAATCTATTCGAGAGTGGGTTTTAAATACTGCTGAGTAGCACGAGAATTCTCTTTTGTTGGGGTTATGAGTTCTCCACGGATCACAGAGATTGAGGTCTTTCATGTATTGTAATATTTTTTTCCTTGTATGAGAATGGGATGTATCTATCCCTGACGAGCGATCAAGCTTCGGGTCTAAAACGCAATTTAAGTCACCTGCCAATATTATCTTACCCGTGAGGGTGGCCAACGACAGAAATAGATTTTCAAAAAATGATGGGTTGTCATCATTGGGGCCATATACATTAACCAAATTAATATTCTCTCCCAATAGAGTTCCTTGAACCACCAAAAATCTACCAGCTTTATCGTAAATGGTGTTGTTTACTTGAAAAGGCACCGAATTATGAATTAACACCATGACCCCTCTGGAGTGAGAAGGGAAACAAGACGCTAGCACTTTGCCTGGCCATCTCCTATGTACTTTCACCAAATCCTCCCTAAGTAAATGAGTCTCTTGGATAAACACAATTGATGACTTAAGATGTTTAAGCCTGGTAATAACCTGTTTAAGTTTAGTCAACTTTACCATCCCTCTAACGTTCCAAGAAGTAAATTTGAAATTATTAATTGAAGTCATCTAGTCTTAGTAATACCTCAAAATGTACAGCGTAGCATCATCTTTGGTTATTGGTAAACCCGTTAAGTATCTGTGTGTTGTATTGGAAGTGCACCAGCAAAACACAACATATTGTAAACAGCACAGAAAAACAAACATAAAACTTAAAATCTGCCATACAAGAACCCCCTTAGCTGTCAACCTGAACAAGACAGCTAATCGCTCATCCCCACCCTCCCCCTTACCTTGGAATGCGGTTGTGAGCACGCACTGATCCAGTGTAAACAAGGGAGCAGCTAAACTCAACCAAGCGGTCATTATAACAGACCAAAAGAAATCAAAACAAACAAGTCAAGTGTGACTTCTGGCAAAGATATAACCTACACAAACATGTGAATATAGAATGATCAACATAATCATTTTGCAGCTGAACTCTTAACAAAGAAAGCAGGCTTTCCCGTGAATATCCACTTCTCCAGTGAACGAATGAAAGTCCGCCTACAATGGGCACGAGGCAGTCTCTTTTAAAAGATTAAATGGAAGACCCCATCTGTGGCAACAGAGGAATGATACAAAAAATATAAAAACAGCAAATTCTTATCAGAAGAAGGGACAGAAAGAGAAAAAAAAAAGGTGACCGCATAACCAACATTCTTGTGTTACTGTCCCATAAAGTCCACAATAACTTTCACAATATGGCTCTTATAGGCGAGTAGTAAAGGATACAGCAGTCAGACTAGTTAGTCTGTGAGTCCTCAGTGTTCTGTAGTCCTTGGATGAATTTTTCAGCATCTGCTGGGGTTTCAAACTCCCGTGTTCGTCCATCAGACGTAACTCGTAGCTTTGCTGGGTACATTATTCCGTATCTTATGTTCATGGATCGAAGCTGTTGTTTTACCCGATCGAATCCCCTTCTTCGTCGGTGGAGGTCCACCGACAGATCCGGGAAGAACATGATCTCTTGACCGTCGCAGGTAACTTTGCCTTTGGCCCTGGCTGCTCGCATCACCCTGACTTTATCTTGGAAGTTTAAAAACTTCACGATAAGGACTCTTGGTGTAGCGGGTCGATTAGATTGTGACCGGCCGGGTAACCTGTGCGCTCGCTCGATGAGCGGTGGTCTTGGGAATGTCGCGGGTCCCAGCGCCTCTGGGAGCCATTTCTCAAGAAAAGCCACCGCGTCATTTCCTTCTATCTTCTCTGGCACGTTAAGAAGTCGCAGGTTGGAACGACGAGAACAGTTTTCGAGCTCGTCTATTTTATTCGTGAGGAGAGTCATTTGTTTAGCTAGCGCATCCGTTTTGCCTTTCTCTGAATTAACGGTGTCCTCCACGTCGCTAATGCGCGCTTCTGCTGCATCCATGCGCACCGAAAAGTCTTTCACGTCTCTTTTGACGTCTAGGATAGCTTTCAGGACCACATCAATCTTAGTGGAAAAGTCATTTCTGATCCCGTCGAGTACCTGAATAATGTCCGTGTTGTGGGTCACTTCAGCGTTCACGTCCACATGAGGCCCGGGGCTAGCTTCAACTGTTGAGTTAGCTGCTAGGCTGTTAGCATCCGAGAAATCGTCTTCCTCGCCCGGAGAAGAGTGAGTTTTAGATTTGTTTTGTGCCTTCTTTGCGGGCATATTATCAACGGTGTATACTGATATGTCGCCGCAAATGATAGTTACCACTGTTTATGCAGTTAAAGGAAAATTTACAGGATTTCCAGAAAAAATCGCCAGGAGCTCACAAAAAGACGTGTGCTCAGTTCAGCGCCATAACCACGCCCCCCGGTTAGAAGACATTCTAATTGATTGATTGAATACAACATTTTGGGTATTTGTTTTTCCAAAATCGTCTTTATCACTGTATAAAGCCAGTTTTAAACTTGCATTGCAGATAATGATAACTGCAATCTTTTAAGCTGATTGCTTGTCACCCTGTACGAGAATTCCAATAAAATCTTATCCCAATTCTGTAATACAGTGCAATAATAATCTCCATGTCAGATTATATGATGGTCCTCAAACAACAGGCCTGTGATTTTAAAAATGACTTGCATTCTGTTTATGTAATGAATCAGTGTGATGCAGGCCGAAAATGGGATTGCATAATTAGAGGAGTACCATTGCAGCCATTACAGTCTGAGATTTTAATCAAAAGCTGTCTTTGGTTAGCTATGTTTATTAGAGATGCCAAAAAAATTCAGGCAAAAGTCAAGCCAGTCCTGTTACATATTAGTCTGCATATATTTGTTTTTGTGTTAGTCTCTTAGTTAAGATGTAGACACTACAAATGTTTACATGTACACTTCTTACTCGTTGCTGTACAGATTTTTTTTTTTTAAGAACAGGAAGGAATGTGTGCATGTGAACTATCTTTAGTGGCTGTTGTCTTAATCTAAGCAGATGAGCAGCAGCTCCCCCCCCCAAGTGCCGACTGGTTAATGTAAAAAAAAAAAATGCAAATAAATAAACTGCTAAAATTTCTACTTTAGACAATAGATTAGTGAAAAGGCATCAAAAATGTATCAGATTTTACCCCGTCCACCTTATTTTACTATATTAAGAGATAGTAAGTAGTTCGAAAATTTCTATTCTTGATGATGCTTCCTTAATTATGTTCTCCAGGTACCTCTTGATTTTCCTGAAATTTGTGCAAGCTGTTATTCCAACAATAGAATATGATTACACAAGACACTTCACAATGTAACTTCCCAGGATTACAGCGAGAGTTGTTCATTAAAGAAGGGCTGTATGAAAGTGCAGGCAGTGGCTAACAACACATTTACACAAGCCATTTTAAATAATTAAACAATGTTATGTGATTTTGATTGGGCAAGAGGTTTAAAGGATTGTTATTCCCAGCTGTAACTCCATATGGCAAATTCCAGTCTTGTTTTCAGAGTAAGTCAATCTCATGCTTGCATCATGCTGTAAAGTTTTATATTTACACTGGATTGGAACACCACCACCAGGCACTCGTATATTACTGGTGAATAAAGTGATCATTCTAACCAGCACTACTTCTGCTTATTGCTACTTCCAACTAGGTGTAGAATGAATAGTGTACAGTGTTGCACCTGTTGATTCTCAAAGTAGTACCTTGACAGTTGCTTGAATTATTTGCTGTTTGAATGTTGGGAATAATATCCAGGTTTGAGACCACTGTTGTATTGAAATACAGGGGGCAGCACAGCTTAAAATACTGTTTACAGATTGAGAGTAGGGTGATCCAGACTTGGCCAGAACCTCAGAAATGTCTCTTTCTGATGATGATAGGGGAGTGGCCAATAAGTTTTAAGGTATCCTACACAGAATTGTTGAATGAGGTTGTGGCACTGGCAATTGTTGTGGCACTGGCATTTTATTTCCCTGTTCTCTTGTGTTGTGTTCCTGCCAGGGGCAGAACTTTGTCACAATGGATCTCTGTGTAAGCATTATACAATACCAAATCAGAAAAAGTTGGGACAGTATGTTGAAATTAAAACTGAAAACAATTATTTGTAATAATCTTTGACCTACAGTGGATATAAAACGTGTACACACCCCATTAAAATGATAGGTTTGTCTGATGTAAAAAAAAAATGAGACCAAAATTAATTTCAAGACTTTTCCCACATTTAATGTGACCTATAACCTGTACAATTCAATTGAAAAACAAGTCTGTTAGGGGGAAAAAAAAAACCCAAAAAATACAATAAGCTAGTTGCATAAGTGTACGCACCCTTAAATTAATACTTTGTTGAAGCAACTTTTGATTTAATTATAGCATTCAGTCTTTTTGGGTCGGAGTCTATCAGCCTGCCACATCTAGATTTGGCAATATTTGCCCACTCTTCCTTGCAAAAGCGCTCCAAATCTGTCAGATTGCAAGGGCATCTCTTGTGCACAGCCCTCTTCAGGTCACCCCACAGATTTTCAATTGGATTTAGGTCTGGACTCTTGCTGGGCCATTCCACAACTTTCTTGGGGTCATTGTCCTGCTGAAAGATGAAATTCCTCTTCATCTTCAGCTTTCTAGTAGATACCTGAAGGTTTTGGGCCAAAATTGACTGGTATTTAGAACTGTTCATAATTCCCTCCATCTTGACTAAAGCCCCTGTTCCACCTGAAGAAAAATAACCCCAAAACATGATTCTGCCACCACCATGCTTCACCATGGGTATGGTGTTCTTTTGGTGATGTGCAGTGTTTGTGCCAAATATACCTTTTGGAATTGTGGCCAAAAAGTTCAACCTTTGTTTCATCAGACCATAACGTTTTCCCACATCCTTTTGGGAGAGTTGATGTATGTTGTCGCAAAATTTAGCCGGGCCTGGATGTTTTTCTTTGACCCTCCCTCATAGTCCAGACATATGGAGAATACGGGAGATTGTTGTCACATGTAGTACACAACCAGTACTTGCCAGAAATTCCTGCAGCTCCTTCAGTGTTGCCGTAGGCCTCTTGGCAGCCTCCCTGCCAGTTTGTCATCTTTTCATCAATTTTGGAGGGATGTCCAGTTCTCAGTAATGTCACTGTTGTCCCATATCTTTTCCACTTCTTGATGACGGTCTTCACTGTGCTGCATGGTTTATCTAATGCCATGGAAATTTTTTTTTTTTTGTACCCTTCTCCTGACTGATATCTTTTAACAATGAAATCCCTTTGATGCTTTGTAAGCTCTCTGCGAGCCATGGCTTTTCAGGGCTCGAAATTCATATATTTTTTCAACAGCCAGCCGGACTAGTTACCTTCCCAAGTAACTAGCCAAACAGAAAATCAACTCGCCAAAATTTGTTCATGTATGAATTTTACTTCTGTCAAAAGAGAGTAGTTACCATTGAGTAGTTACCATTGTTCATGACTAATGTGCATTTATTTCAAGACCCGAGTATTTTGATACTGTTTTTTTTTTTTTTTTGCACACTTTACAAACTGGCATTTGCTGTTCCACGTCCTCCTCGTGATATCAAAAAAACTGCCAGATGACTGACCCCTTACTAGTTTTTTTAGGAACCAATTTGTCCGCTTCCATTTTTGTCACTGAAATTGACAGAGCTTACACGGTAGCCTATGCAACACCAGCGATTGCACGAACTGAGTCAGCGCTGTAAACCAGAACTAGGAAATCTTCCCAAGTTCCTTTCAGCACCGAGATGTCGCCCGGGATTGGTTGGCGAGTGCGTGACATTATTGTTTTTTTTTTTTTTAAACCCTTAGGCAGCCTCTCATGTTACTGCCCGAGGGACAGGGAGAAAACCACCAGAAAATGTTTTAAACAAACGCACCAAACACGCAAGTCGGCAGATGACCATAAAATACTCGATAGTTACGATATAATAATTTTATGAATCTCACACAGAATTTTCGGAGATATATTGAGTATATTCGATATATCGCACAGCCCTAGTCTGAATCTTCGCTTCATATATATTTTTTATTTTCAACTAGCCAGCCGGGCTGGCTAGTGACAGGAATTACCCGCCAAATAACAAATTAAGTCGCCTCGGGCGACCGGACCACCGTGAATTTCGAGCCCTGCTTTTGCTGGAGGATGCAACTGAGTAAATGTCTGAACTTTATTTGGGGTTATCAGTCATTTTAATTGATGGCAGGTGTGTACCCTAAAAGACTTAATGCTGTAATTCAATCAAAAGGTGCTTCAACAAAGTATTAGTTTAAGGGTGTGCACACTTATGCAACCAGCATGTTGTACTTTTTTTTTAAACGTTTTTCCCCCTAACATGTTTTTCAATTGAATTGTACAGGTTATAGGTCACATTAAAGGTGGGAAAAGTTTTGAAATTATTTATCGTGGTCTCACAGGTTTTTCTGATGTTAAAAAAATAATTTTAATGGGGTGTGTACACTTTATATCCACTGTATAATGCACTCAATACAACAGCACATTATTTGTTTTTAACCTCATGGATTTTTTTTTCTCAAAATAAACATAATTCAATTTTGATTCTTGCAGCACATTTAAAGCATAAGTTGGGACAGTAAAGCATTTACCACTTTATAACGTTACCATTCCTTCTCACAACACTTAAAATGGACTGAAAACACCAAGTGATGAGCTGTTTCAGGTGTTATTTTGTCCCATTCTTCATGCAAACAGGTCTTAAGGTATGCAACAATATGGGGTGGTCATCACATTTTTCGTTTCAAAATTCACCTTACATTCTCTATTGGGACAGGCACCCTCTTCTTCTGCGGCCATGCCTTTGTAATGTGTGTAGAATGTGGGTTTGCATGGTCTTGTTGAAATATTCCTGGGAAACATGTCTTGAAGGCAGCATATGTTGCTCCAAAATCTCAAAGTACTTTTCTGCATTAATGCTGCCATCACAGAAGTGCAAATTACCTTTACCGAGGGTACTGACAAAAATCCGTACCATGATAGAACTGTAATTCTAGATAAATTACGGTTCTTGATGCAGTGCCATCTCAGGGATTGGAGATCACAGGTGTTCAGTTTAGGCTTGTGCCCTTGCCCTTTAGGCACTGAAATTCCTCCAAATTCCTTGAATGGTTTAATGATTATGCACCATAGAGGGTGAAATATCCAAATCCCTTCATATCTTTCTTTGAGCAATATTGTATTTAAACATTTCAAATACTTTCTTGCACATGTATTGACAAGCTGGAGATCCACGGCCATTCTTTGCTCCAGGAAAAACTAGGGCTTTCCTGGATCCTGATTTTGTCCCAAATCATGATTGCAATCACCTGTTGACATCACCGGTTTCAAATCGCATTATTTAATTGTTTTACCTCATTATTAGCCCTAAATTGCCCCATCCCAACTGTTTTTTTTTAATATATATATATATATATATATATATATATATATATATATGTGTGTGTGTGTGTTGCAGGTCTGAAACTCAGGAATGAATGTATATTAACAAATGAAATGAAGTTAAGACAAAACATGAAATATCTTGGGTTCATACTGTCTGCAATGAAATACAAGTCAAAGTAAATTTCTTTCTGCTTTCTTTTTTTATTTGCGTTTTCCATATCATCTCAACTTCTTCTTTGGGCCCTTCTCATGTTGCCTTTCCAAATAAAGTATTTAGATAATCCCATATCCTTAATGTTTTGTAAACAGGCAGTAACCTTGTATCTCTGTTATGGCCAGTAGTACTGTGCATATGTGCTGTGGAACATCAAAAGAGCCAAAATCTCAAAATACCTAATTTCTTTTTAATATACACACTCAAATGATTGTTTTTCAAATTGCATCTCATAAAGATGAGTTTAATGCATCATAAGCAGATAGGTGTAAAATCAGTGTCTCACGGGTGTTAAGTCTTAAAGTGGTGTGTAATAAACATGTCCAGTAGAGGTGTCAAAAAAAGTTTCTTCAGGTATAGAGCAAAACCTTTCTTATCCACAAACAATTTTCCAGTAAAATTATTTTAAGAGTAATATATTTACAGTAATTGACTGACTAAAATAGATGATCTGTTTACATCTTAATACATAGTGAAATCACTGCATTGTATTTCATCACATTATATGAAAACTAGTAATTAAGGCATTAAAGAGGCAAAGTGTAAGAATTTGTACAAATTTAAGTTTAAAACTTTCAAAAATTTAACCAATATTATCAACAGGGTGTGAAAAATGTTTTGAAATAACATTTATGTCAACGAATTCTATGTATTGTGTTGCAGAGATGGCTACTGAAGTTAGCATGCGAACCAGATAGCCCTGAGACAGGACGAACCGTCCAGCTTTGTATCTCAAGAGTCATGAGTGAGTCACTGTCCATTCTGCCCTCAGTCCAAAGTGAGAAGTCATCTTGTATGCATGTGATGTCACTGTATGCAGAAGTCATTTTGATGACAGAGTGGCAAAAAGACTTTCTTTTTTCTTTTTTTTAATGCTGCAAAAACGCACAATAAAACACATCTAAATAGGAACAAGCTGTTTGATTGTACAAAAAAAAAAAAAGATTCAACAAGAAATATGAGCTGCTTTTTTAATAAAAAGACTGCCAAAAGCTAAAGAACAGAGCAGAAAAGCAAATGAATCGCTGCAATTTGCAGGAACAACTGGAATCCTGGGAACAAAATGTGGATTTTCAGTTGCCATTTTGTGTTGGCTGTATTGTATTTTTGGAGTAGGGAAAAGAGAAAGAAAAGGGGATCCTACCTGAAGAAACTGAATCACACATCCAAGTAAAAATATTTGTACAAAAATAAGCATGACCAACAGCTAAAGACTGGATTACAGACTCAGATGCACTACTTTCATTCACATACCCTGGACATTGTAAACGATCTTGCTTTTAGACTGAGTGCATACACTTGATGAGTTTAAAAGTTACACATCCCTAGAAGCTTATGAACAGTTTTTTAGTGGCTGTGTGCAACATTGCCAATTCATAAGCTGGAAAACTGTGCGAGCACAGTCATACTCACAAAGGTAAGATGGCACTCCTCAATTTGGCCCAATTATTAAGCCAAACAAAAAATAAAACTTTCAAAAACATTCAGCTATATGCAGGGTGTCCGCGGAGTCTAAAAAAGTCTAAAATTACACATTTTCAATTTTAGGCCTAAAAAAAAGTCTAAAATACAGAGATATTTTGCACTGTTGGTCTAAAATCTCATTTGGGTAATTTAAGACCTAGGTTACGTGCAGAATTATTCTGCATGTAGAAAATCTTCCCGGAAGTTCTTTTCAGCACCTAGATGTCACCCGGGATTGGTTGGCATCTCGGTGCTGAAAGGAACTTCCGGGAAGATTTTCTAGTTTCGGTTGTGTTGCCAGATTGGGAGGTTTTAAGTGCGTTTTGGAGGGGTTTGAACATATTTTGGGCTGGAAAACGTCAGCAGTATCTGGCAACACTGCCGGCGGGAAGATTTCCTGGTTCCGGTTTACAGCGCTGACTCGGTTCGTGCAATTGCTGGTGTTGCGTAGGCTACTGTGTAAGCTCTGTCAATTTCAGCGACAAATTAAAAATGGAAGCGGACGAATTGGTTCCTAAAAGAACTAGTAAGGGGTCAGTCATCTGGCATTTTTTGGATATCGCGAGGAGGACGTGGAACAGCAAATGCCAGTTTGTAAAGTGTGCAAAAAAACCTGTCATCACGAAAGGCAGCAGCACGACAAATATGTTCCATCACCTGAAAACTCACCCGGTACAGTATGAAGAGTCTCTTAAACTCCGAACTACTTGCCCATGAGCTAACCCCCCACCGAGCTAAACAAATGACCATAGCGGCCTCGTTCTCCAAAGCCACACCATATGAGAAAACGAGTCAGAGATGGAGAGCTATAACGGATGCAATCACTAACTTCATTGCCGAAGACATGATCCCAGTTAGTATAGTGGAAAAACCAGGCTTCCAAAAATTACTAAACACACTCGATCCCAAACATGAGTTGCCTGGTCGCAGACATTTTACAGAGAAGGCAATACCGGAATTATACACATCTGAGAGGCAGAGCCAGAAAACATTCAGTTCAAAAGTGTGCAAAGAGAAAAATTATGTTTTGCAGATCTCTCTCTTCTCTCCCTCAATCTCTCTCTCTATTGTGAATGTTCCAGTGGTTCTCAGTAGTCAGGTTAATAGCTTGGAGATCTCTTTTTTAAAATAATTTAATGAAAGAGCACTTTTCTTATTTAGGCTAAATGTCTCTCTCAGTGTTGAGCTTGCACTTTATTGATTTGAGCTCTGAGCAGCTCTGTATTGCATTGCCCCTTTGTTGCAATTTTCAAGATTGTTTTTGCAGTTTGTGCCACATCTTTGTTGAATAAAAATAGTCTTATTTCAATTCAATTGTGATTAATCACCAACATGAAAATTTAAAATGTGTTGTTGAAAACCACCTGTAAAGTTAACCAAGAATGTTATTTAATCTGCAGGGATTGTAGTGAAAACAGTAAAGAGTAAAAGTTAGATTTCATGGGGTCCTTTAGAGGAGATTTAAATATATCAAGATGTATATCGTGAAATGGAGAAAATGTATTGGGATATTCATTTTTTCCCATATCGCACAGCCCTATTGTCACGGTTTGTAGCAAAATGGGCAAATGCAAGTTTAACAACTGCTGGCTTGAACGCAATGATTTCGTAGACTGGTTAAAACGTGTACCAAACAATCCGTTTGAGGCGTACTGCACATTGTGCAAAAGAACACTCAAACTCAGCACCCTGGGTGTAAAGGCACCGGAATCGCACGCGAAAGCGGAGAAGCACCAGGCTGCCCATAAAAGTCTGCAACATTCACATGCCATCACTCAATTTTGTTCACCATTGTAAGGTCCAAGCACATCTCGAGATGGTGTATCAGCTAACTCCGTGCAAACTAACGTTACAACACGCAAACCGTACGGAATCGAATGCCTCATCCTCAAGTGATTTGCGGGATGTCTTTGGCTCCACTGCAACTTAGTTCCTCATTAATGCAAGAGCGCACCCTAGGGATGTAATGAGTTCATTGGTGAATGATGATACATTTTATTTCGAAAGTAATTCAGGCTCTCCCAATTTTTTTTTTTTTTTTGTGCGGCATAAGTCTTAAATTTAACCTGTTATGGTCTTAAAAAGGTCTTAAAAAGTCTTAAATTGAACTTGTTCAAGCCTGCAGAAACCCTGTATATGATTAGCTTGCTTAGCTCAGCAAGCTATAAGATAGCAGCGTTATCTTTACTGGCTTGTGGTTTCACCAGTGTGGTCGAATTGTGTGTATTCCTGCCCTGCTGTTTGTTATTAGTTGGCTTCTTTTTTTTTAAATAACTGATAACTAAAGTTAGATTGTATGAACCCAATAGTGGATCAACTAAAAATAGCTTTGCACTATATTCAGAAAGTGAGAATTCTATTATTGGTGGGGGTACATTTGGGGAGGAAGGAGGAGGAGAGAATGTTCATTTCCTTGTTTCTTATGAGTGGACACTCCAACATCCTGGTGAAAGACTGCCAATTCTTATACATTGCCCCTTTAAATAGATGCATGAAAAATGGGTGTAAACAAACCATGGATTTACAGTTAGTGATTATGCAAAAAAACAAAGTGACTTAAGATTTTT
>NC_083572.1:37552966-37570466 GCF_027579695.1 Neoarius graeffei
ATCATCTTACCTCTCTTTGAGACCATCCGGCCACACTTGTCCAATCCGAATGACATCCCTATGTCATCGCTGTAGATCCGGGTGGTGTGGATCAGCGAGTCTATTTCTCGCTCGTTCCTGGCATACAGCTTGATGTCATCCATGTAGAGCAGGTGGCTGATTGTTGCCCCACCACGGAATCGGTACCCGTAGCCGCTCTTCGTGATGATCTGACTGAGGGGGTTCAGGCCTATGCAGAACAGCAGTGGTGATAGCGCATCTCCTTGGTATATGCCGCACTTGATGTTGACTTGGGCAATGGGTTTTGAGTTGGCCTCTAGGGTTGTCTTCCACATTTCCATTGAGTTCTGTATGAAGGTCCTTAGGTTCCTGTTGATCTTATACAGTTCCAGACATTCCAGTATCCATGTGTGTGGCATTGAGTCGTAGGCTTTCTTGTAGTCAATCCAGGCAGTGCACAGGTTGGTCTGTCTCTTCTTACAGTCTCGGGCGACTGTTCTATCGGCCAGTAGCTGGTGCTTGGCTCCTCTGGTGTTACTGCCAATTCCTTTCTGTGCCTCGCTCATGTATTGAGCCACATGCTTACTCATTTTTGCCGCAATGATGCCTGACAGGGCCTTCCATGTTGTGCAGAGACAGGTAATTGGCCGGTAGTTGGATGGGATGGGTCCCTTCTGGGGGTCCTTCATGATTAGGACTGTCCTGCCTTGGGTTAGCCATTCTGGGTGGGTTCCATCCCTCAGCAGCTGGTTCATCTGTGCTGCTAGGCGTTCATGGAGTGCAGTTAGCTTCTTCAGCCAGTACGTATGGATCATATCGGGGCCTGGTGCTGTCCAGCTCTTCATCTTTGACACTCTTTCTTGGACGTCTGCCATTGAGATGGTTACTGGTTCTTGTTCTGGGAGGTTGCTGTGGTCAGCTCTTAGGTCCACTAACCATTGGGCATCGGTGTTGTGTGATGCCTTTCTTTCCCATATGTCTTTCCAGTATTTTTCCACCTCAGCTCTTGGTGGGTCTGACCGGTTGTTGTTCCCCTGCCATTGAGAGTACACCTTGGCTGGTTCAGTGGAGAACAGCTTGTTTATTCTCCTGGCCTCTCCTTCCTTGGTGTATCTCCTCAACCGGGTGGCCAGAGCTGTTAGTCGCTGTTTGGCAGTTTCGAGTGCCTCTGGTATGGAGAGTGAGTTGTACTTCCTGGGCGCCCCTTTATTCACCATGTTCCCTTTCTGTAGTTCAGCTAGCTGGCTTTATCTTTATCTTTAGAGGCCTTTATCTTGGCCTCTAATCGTCTCTTCCATGGTGGATACTGTTTGTTATGTCCCGAGCCCACCTTGTGTCCAAGCATCTCCATGATTACTGTTGCTGTACTGTGTATCAGCTTGTTGGTCTCAGTGATGGTTCTTGTGGAGATTGTCTTCAGAGCAGCATTCACATCTACTAGTAGATCTTCTGAAGGTACTTGGCAACTCAGCTTCGGTATTTGTCGGGGGCTCCAGGTTTCCAGTTGGGTCACGATCTTCCTTCTCAGGTCAGCAGCTCTTGTGTTGAGGCTGTTAGGTGTTGGGGCTTGGTACCCAATCTCTGGTTGTGGGGATGATGACATCTCCCCGCTGACCTGTCTTCCTGGCTCCCCCTTGCCGTAGCATCGTTGTTGTATTTCATTAATCTCTAGTTGTGATAGCAGATTTCGATTATGGATGTTGGAACACTGGGCTAATAGCTGTTTCTTTGTTAGCCTTGATTGTGGGTTTCGAAGTATCCAATGGTCCCACATTCTCTGCATGTATCCCCTCTCTCTGGGATTGCTTGTATAGTAGCATTCCAGCAAATCCGTATTTTCTGTCCTCGTCCATCGATGTCTTGTTCCAGTAGCCCATTTCTCATCAGTTTGCCCTGGTTCCCTAGCAACTGACGCAGACCTTGTTGACCCGGGCGACGTCTGAGCCGGTATGACTCTATCAGTTATGTTTTCACTCATTCCTGAGGTAGGCTGATATATCATGAGGGGTTTTTGCCTAAGGACCCTTACTGGATGATGTTTTGCCCCGACCGGGATTCGAACCCCGATCTCCTGCGTCGTAGTCAGTGAGCATTACCACTGTACTATCCAGCTGAGATATATATATATATGTGTATATATATAGTATGTAGTATATATTTTTGTAATTATATATTTATATAGATATTTATGAAGTAAGTGTGTGTGTATGTGTGTATATATATATATATATATATATATATATATATATATATATATATATGTATATATATGTGTGTGTATATATATATATATATATATATATATATATATATATATATATATATATATATGTGTGTGTATATATATATGTGTGTGTATATATATATATATATATATATATATATATATATATATATATATATGTATGTGTATATATATATGTATATATATATATATATATATATGTATGTGTGTATGTGTGTGTATATATATATATATATATATATATATATATATATATATATATATATGTGTATATATATAGTATGTAGTATATATTTTTGTAATTATATATTTATATAGATATTCATGAAGTGTATATATGGTATATATTTATATAGGTGTATTAATGTAGTTTGGATTTCAGGGTAGTTAAAAAGGGGTGGGAAATTAAAGTATTGTACTTCTTCCCATTCCTTTTTCGAACAATGTGCAGTGTATTGTAATGTCTTAGCTCTTTATGTATTTTATTTATTTATTTATTTTTTGTTTGTTTGTTTTTTGTCACTTTCTCGTTTTCTTTCTTTTGTATGTACAAATAGTTACATACTTTTTTTTTTATACATGTTCGAAATAAAATAAATTCATTCATTCTTATATTTTAAGATACTGGATTTCTGGTTTTCATGAGCTACAAGCCATAATCATCAAAATTAAAACAAAAAAAAGCCTTTTGTGTGTCCTAGCCTACATATAGTGTCTGGGGACAGCCCCACCCCACCCTTTGCACAAAATGGTTTAGTCCGCTTTCACCAGGCTTTTTAACTAGGTGCATTTAACGTAGCGTTCATTCTGCTGAAGCAGCACTGCGCATTGTAGGCTATCTGTGCTATGGAAGATAATGCACAAGAAAACAAAATCCGGTTTTCAGAAATGAAAAGAGAGGCAGGAAAGAGACAAGAAAAGAAATGAGGGAAAGCAACTGCTCACAAACTTCTTTCCCAAGAAAGGTGAGCCCAACTGTGAAAGCAAATAGCCTACATTAAATGAACACCTGTGGTTATAAATGCTTCAATACCACCGCGATTGTCAATGCTAAAAACTGCACAACACAAAATTAAAAATAACATGATGCCATTTTTCTTTGCATTGCAATAGTATACTAATCGAAAATTAAATTAATATTTATTATTGGGCCATAACATACAGTAATTAGGCTAATAGCCTAATTTAGTCTCAGTGTCATAGGTTCATAAGGGTAGGCTGTCAAATTAGCAAAGCTAACTTGTGAAACGCATGGCACTCAGTTTCAGAGACTGCCACAGAGGGCGATGCAGCAACAGACCCCTCATCCTCCGATACTGTGGATTTGAGACAAGGTGAGCCTTTAGTTTAAAATGAAAGCACGTAATTTTAGCTATTTTTACTGTAATGTGTTAAGCAACACTAAAGTCATGCTCTGTGTTTTACTGAAGCCTATGTTTGGCTATAGCCTAATTAGAATAAGAGACTAAAAGTTCACATTTTTGTCACATCCATAAGAAAAATAAAATGCCACATAGTTTTTTATGATGCAAATGAATATATGAAGTTTGAGGAAGTTTTACACAAAATATTTATATATTAAGCATGTTCAATCACATCAGTTAGGCTACATTGCCTGCTAATATCATATGCTTCATGCTTGTAGAGGGATCTGTCCAGGTAGATAGAGAAGATGTGATGGAGGATGATGGAAGTGAAAGCAGAGAAGGTTCTGAGAAAAGTGAAAGGGATGAAGAGAGTAGTCAGGGCAGTGCCAAGGAGTGCAAGCCAGAGGATCCAGCACTATGGCCAGAGAAGTTGACCAATGAAGAGAGAGACACAATAGTACGCAGATTGGCAAGCAAAGAAAAGACGAATCAAATTACAGCAAAAGACAAGGAAGGGAAACCATTTCCTAACTACCTTCAATTTGCAAAGTCGGCCACTGGCCGTGAGAAAATCAAAAGAGATTGGCTAATCTATAGTGAAAGTGCAGAGGCTCTGTATTGCATCCCATGCCTTCTTTTTTTCTCATGAGCTGAAAAAGCCATCTAAAAGTGCTCTCAACAGCTTGGATGGTGTGACATTATCACATATTAAATAGCAAAAAATGTACAGAAAATTACCGGAACACGAGACAAACATGCCTCATAAGGAATGCTATTTGAAATGGAAAAGTCTTCAGCATTCATTATTGTCTGGAACAGGAGTTGATGGCCACATTCAGAAACAAATACAGACAGAAATAGAAAAGAATAGAATGATTCTTGAGAGGCTTTTGGATGTGACCCTTCATTTAGCATTAAGAAATCTTCCATTCGGGGCGGCACGGTGGTGTAGTGGTTAGCGCTGTCGCCTCACAGCAAGAAGGTCAGGGTTCGAGCCCCGTGGCCGGCGAGGGCCTTTCTGTGTGGAGTTTGCATGTTCTCCCCATGTCCGCGTGGGTTTCCTCCGGGTGCTCCGGTTTCCCCCACAGTCCAAAGACATGCAGGTTAGGTTAACTGGTGACTCTAAATTGACCGTAGGTGTGAATGTGAGTGTGAATGGTTGTCTGTGTCTATGTGTCAGCCCTGTGATGACCTGGCGACTTGTCCAGGGTGTACCCCGCCTTTCGCCCGTAGTCAGCTGGGATAGGCTCCAGCTTGCCTGCGACCCTGTAGAACAGGATAAAGCGGCTAGAGATAATGAGATGAGAGATGAGAAATCTTCCATTCAGAGGCAAAACTTCAAATCTAGATGATGTACACAATGGAAACTTTCTAGGGACTTTAGAGTTGCTGGCACGATATGATTCAGTTTTAGAAGAGCACTTGGACAAAGTAAGGCAAAAGAAGGAAGGGTCAAGGCTAACATACTATCTGAGTCCTGAGACACAGAATGAGTTCATTGATGTCTGTGGCAAAAGAGTACTGAACACCATCCTGGCAGAAAGAGAAACTGCAATCTATTACTCTGTGATATGTGACTCAACACCAGACATCTCCCACACTGAACAGAATGTACTGTTATTAAGATATGTGCATCAAGATGTTGAAAGCAGTGTTTGGAAGATACCGGAGAGATTTCGTCAATTTAAAGACTTTTATAAAAAGACAGACAAAGACATTTTCTGAAATTATTCAAGCTGTACTGCAAGACAGTGGCATACCATTAGAAGACTGTAGAGGACAAGGTTATGATAACGGAGCCAACATGACAGGAAAACTGAAAGGCGTGCAAGCTCAGATTCTAAAAGCAAATCCATTTGCGATATACTCCCCCTGTGCATCCCATACCCTAAATTTGGTGGGTGTACACGCAGCTGAATCATGTCAGGAGGTTGCAACATTTTTTTGGTAGTGTTAATCACCTCTACAATTTCTTCAGTGCTAGTCCAGAGCGATGGGCAATCTTGAAAAATGAAACAAAATGCTCTCCTCTTCATAGATTGTCTGACACTCGGTGGGGTGCACGGATTGCTGCTGTGCGAGTTGTGGCCAATCATTTACCCTCTGTTCTGGTGACACTAGAAGGTGTGTTAGACACATGCAACCTTACAAGCAAAGCCAAATCTGAGGCAAATGGCCTATGCAATTATTTCAAGACGTTTGATGCTGTAGTTCTTCTTACTGTGTGGGTAAAGGTGCTGCAGTGCACTGAGAATAGAAACCTGATCCTTCAGGCAGGGGATATTTCTTTGGATATTCAGGCTGAAAACATTAACGCTCTACAGGAGGAAATGCAGGCTATCCGCAATGAATGGGACTCTCTTCTCATTGAAGTCTCCTTAGTAGCCCAAGCCATGTAGATCCCTGCTCAATTTAAGAGGGAAGAGAAGCGGAAACGGAAAAGGAAATTAATGCCTGATGAGAGGAGGAGTGAAGAGGAGGAGACTGAGTGTAGTGTAGATAAGGCATTCAGAAACAATGTGTTTTTTGTTGCAATCGATAGCATCATCAGTGATCTGAGTGCAAGGTTCCAGACTACAGCTTCCATATGCGAATCTTTTGCACCTCTTCTGAGGTTGGGGGATATGTCAGAAGAAGAGATAAAAGCAACATGCCGGGCTCTGACAAAAACATACCCAAAAGATCTCGCAGTTGAATTTGAGAATGAGATGCTGCTCCTAAATACAGTACATAATGCCACATTTCCTCATAACCTGTCCCCTCTTCAGCTCCTTAATGCCATATATAAGCTGCAGCTACAGAGCATTTTTGGAGAAATATGTATTGCATTGAGGATTTTCTGCACTTTACCTGTAACTGTTGCTGGTGGTGAGCGGGCTTTCAGCAAGATGAAACTGGTTAAAAGCTACTTGAGATCAACAGTGAGCCAGGATAGATTGAACAGCCTTGCCCTTCTCTCCATTGAAAGTCAGTTGGCAAGAAAACTGGACTTTAAGGACCTCATCAATGATTTTGCCACCAAGAAGACCCGTCAGTGGGCACTAACTGGGGTATAAATTCCAGTGTTTAGCACTTTGTGGAAGCCTGTTTTCTTTTTGCCCTTTTTAAAATGAAAAATGACAAGAGAGTCAAGTTTTGTTTACCTTTCATTCTAAAGGAAGTATTTTGTTAATGTAGAAATCTGGAAATGGCATTTTTCTTTTATGTAATAAATAAGCTACTTGATAAAAATCTGTTCTCTTCAGCCCAATGCAAAGGTGTTCAATTTTCATGCAGGCCTATTATGTTTGGTGACCTTTGGTGGCATTTACTGTTACAACTTTTAATCATCTCATCTCATCATCTCTAGCCGCTTTATCCTTCTACAGGGTCGCAGGCAAGCTGGAGCCTATCCCAGCTGACAACGGGCGAAAGGCGGGGTACACCCTGGACAAGTCGCCAGGTCATCACAGGGCTGACACATAGACACAGACAACCATTCACACTCACATCTACGGTCAATTTAGAGTCACCAGTTAACCTAACCTGCATGTCTTTGGACTGTGGGGGAAAACGGAGCACCCGGAGGAAACCCATGCAGACATGGGGAGAACATGCAAACTCCACATAGAAAGGCCCTCGCCGGCCACGGGGCTTGAACCCAGACCTTCTTACTGTGAGGCGATAGCGCTAACCACTACACCACCGTGCGGCCCCAACTTTTAATCATTTTGCAAATAAAACAAAGATTCAGTGAAGTATTGTGTGATTAGGGTTTTTTATTCATTTAAGAGTTGTTAGATTAATGTGTGGCTACATAACTGACTGGACTGGTAGTACGCCCTTGTTAGATACTTTCAGCATTGTTAACTGCTGGGGGGGGCCCATGGCCACTGCTTGTGCATAGGGCCCAGAATTTGGTGCTATGCCCCTGGCTGTGTCTCCCTGCTTGTACTGCTTGACCTGGAGCCTTTGACATCACTGATCATTCCATTCTCTGGAGAGACTAGAAAATGTTGTGTGAGCGAAGGAAATGACCCTCTCCTGGTTCAGGCCTTATTTAACTGATTGCTATCAGTTTGTTGATGGATCTTATTTATTTATTTGTTTGTTTGTTTGTTTGTTTGGCATACTGAGGTGAAGTTTGGTGTTCCACAAGGTTCTGTCTTAGGCCCACTGCTTTTTTTTTTCTTTATATGTGTTACCTCTGGGTGATATTTGTAAGCATGGTATTAGTTTCCACTGTCATGCTGATGAGACACAGTTGTATGTTTCTGCAAAGCCAGATGAGAGACACCCACTTAATAGAATTGAGGAATGTGTAAAGGACATTGGACACGGGATGCTTATTAACTTCCTTCTGCTTAACTCTGACAAGACTGAAGTGCTTGCACTAGGACTGCATGCAGCTAGAAGTAAGTTTTCTGATTACACAGTAACTCTGGATGGCCTTTGTTTCTTCATGTGCAGCACTAAGAGACCTTGGTGTGATCCCTGACTACAGTCTTTCATTTGAAACTCATATCGATAACATTACCCGGATAGCTTTCTTTCATCTCAGAAGTATTGTTAAGATATGTCATGTTAATACATGATGCAGAAAAACTAATTCATGCTTTTTGTTACCTCTAGGTTGGATTATTGTAATGCCTTACTGTCTGGATGTTTCAATAAGTCCATAAAGATTAGATTAGATTAGATTCGATTCAACTTTGTCATTGCACATGCCACAGGTACAAGGCAACGAAATGCAGATTGCATCTACCCAGAAGTGCATAGCAGTAAATAACAAGTGTAATATACAAATATAAATGTACAGAAATGACGGGGTATGGAATGGTATAATGATATAGATATGTACAAATGTGCGATATAAATGTACTATAGTGCAATGATATAGATATTTGCAGTATATACAAAATGTGGTATGAATAAACAGTAGTGCAAATGGTGATAGTGCAGTGAAGTCAGTTCAAGTCAATTCAGTTTGGTCAGGGGCGGAGTTCAGCAGTGAGACAGCTGAAGGAAAAAAACTGTTCCTGAACCTGGTGGTTTTGGTCCGAAGGCTCCTGTAGCACCTTCCAGAGGGCAGGAGAGTGAACAGTTTGTGTGCTCGGTGGCAGGAGTCTTTGTTGATGTTTATGGCTCTCCTGAGTCATCACTTCCTGTAGATGTCCTCAATAGCAGGAAGTGAGGCTCCCATGACACGCTGGGCGATTTTCACCACCTTCTGCAGTGCCTTCTGGTCTGAAACGGAGCAGTTCCCGTACCAGACTGTAATACAGTTGGTTAGCATGCTCTCGATGGTACAGCGGTAGAAGTTCACCAGGATGTCTGAAGAGAGATGGTTTTTCTTCAGAGTCCTCAAGAAAAAGAGATGCTGGTGAGCCTTCTCTCACAAGCTCCAGTTACAGTGGGGCAAAAAAGTATTTAGTCAGTCACCAATTGTGCAAGTTCTCCCATTTAAAAAGATGAGAGACCTGTAATTTTCATCATAGGTATACCTCAACGATGAGAGACAAAATGAGAAAAAAAAATCCAGAAAATCACGTTGTCTGTCTGATTTTTAAAGAATTTATTTGCAAATTATGGTGGAAAATAAGTATTTGGTCAATAACAAAAGTTCATCTCAATACTTTGTTATATACCCTTTGTTGGCAATGACAGAGGTCAAACATTTTCTGTAAGTCTTCACAAGGTTTTCACACACTGTTGCTGGTATTTTGGCCCATTCCTCCATGCAGATCTCCTCTAGAGCAGTGATGTCTTGGGGCTGTCGCTGGGCAACATGGACTTTCAACTCCCTCCAAAGATTTTCTATGGGGTTGAGATCTGGAGACTGGCTAGGCCACTCCAGGACCTTGAAATGCTTCTTACGAAGCCACTCCTTCATTGCCCGGGCGGTGTGTTTGGGATCATTGTCATGCTGAAAGACCCAGCCACGTTTCATCTTCAATGCCCTTGCTGATGGAAGGAGGTTTTCACTCAAAATCTCACGATACATGGCTCCATTCATTCTTTCCTTTACACGGATCAGTTGTCCTGGTCCCTTTGCAGAAAAACAGCCCCAAAGCATGTTGTTTCCACCCCCATGCTTCACAGTAGGTATGGTGTTCTTTGGATGCAACTCAGCTTTCTTTCTCCTCCAAACACGACAAGTTGAGTTTTTACCAAAAAGTTCTATTTTGGTTTCATCTGACCATATGACATTCTCCCAATCCTCTTCTGGATCATCCAAATGCTCTCTAGCAAACTTCAGATGGGCCTGGACATGTACTGGCTTATTCTTAATCTTTCGATTACGTTCATTATGTCTTATATTAAATATGGTTAATTTTTTTTTTATCAGACATCTAGTTTTTAGGTTTGTTTACCTGACATGTTTCGACGTACAACTGTCGTCTTCCTCAGAGTGTCCCCAGATGTTGTTGGTGATGCATTTAACAGCTGATGTTTCCAAAGGCGTGACCTTCCTGTCTGGTTTGACAGGTCGGTCACGCCTACTACTGTCTGTTCGCCAACAACATCCGGGGACACTCTGAGGAAGATGACAGTTGTACGTCGAAACATGTCAGGTAAACAAACCTAAAAACTAGATGTCTGATAAAAAAAGAAAAAAATTAACCATGTACTGGTTTAAGCAGGGGGACATGTCTGACACTGCAGGATTTGAGTCCCTGGCGGTGTAGTGTGTTACTGATGGTAGCCTTTGTTACTTTGGTCCCAGCTCTCTGCAGGTCATTCACTAGGTCCCCCCGTGTGGTTCTGGGATTTTTGCTCACCGTTCTTGTGATCATTTTGACCCCACGGGGTGAGATCTTGCGTGGAGCCCCAGATCGAGGGAGATTATCAGTGGTCTTGTATGTCTTCCATTTTCTAATAATTGCTCCCACAGTTGATTTCTTCACACCAAGCTGCTTACCTATTGCAGATTCAGTCTTCCCAGCCTGGTGCAGGTCTACAGTTTTGTTTCTGGTGTCCTTTGACAGCTCTTTGGTCTTGGCCATAGTGGAGTTTGGAGTGTGACTGTTTGAGGTTGTGGACAGGTGTCTTTTATACTGATAACGAGTTCAAACAGGTGCCATTAATACAGGTAACGAGTGGAGGACAGAGGAGCCTCTTAAAGAAGTTGTTACAGGTCTGTGAGAGCCAGAAATCTTGCTTGTTTGTAGGTGACCAAATACTTATTTTACTGAGGAATTTACCAATTAATTCATTAAAAATCCTACAATGTGATTTCATGGATTCTTTCCCCCCATTCTGTCTCTCATAGTTGAAGTGTACCTATGATGAAAATTACAGGCCTCTCTCATCTTTTTAAGTGGGAGAACTTGCACAATTGGTGTCTGACTAAATACTTTTTTGCCCCACTATAGTTCAAAATGCAGCAACAAGAGTCCTTACTAGAACTAGAAGGTATGACCACATCATCTCTGCTTGGCTTCGTGAACGAAGATTCAGGGTCTGGTCTGTTCATGACTGCTTCAGACACACTGACGGCTGATGAGACCTGTCCGGGACAGGCAGGCTTGGCTGCAGATGAATGACTAATCAGTGTTTGGAGCAGAGGGCACCTTGTTTTTCCTCCTGTGTCTCTTCTCTTCCAGGCTGGTTGTACGTGCACACTTGAAGGCTGCAACTGCCCCATGAGTGATACTGCACCAGTCTACCTGATCAGCAGCAAGAGAAGACTAGGTGCAAGTGTCAATGTGACACATGGTCAGAGTGGCCTTGAGGAGGTCCTTGTACCTCTTCTGTGGGGCCTCTTCTGTTGCATCACCCAGTGGACAGTTCACCATAAAGTGATATCTTAGGCAGGCAGTGGTCTTCCATCCTGGACATGTGCCCAGCCCAACGCAGCCGAGCTTTGAGGAGCATGGCCTTGACACTGGAGATCTCTGCCTGCTGGAGGACCTCCATATTAGTGACAGTCACTCCAGTGGATGTTTAGGATGGAGTGGTGATGGCGCTGATGGAAGTGCTTGAGGGGTCGTAGATGCCGTCGATAGGTCACCCATATCTCAGAGCCATACAGGAGTGATTGGATGAAGGAGACATGGACATTCCTTTCCACCCTGTGCAATGGAGCTTTTAGGTGGAGTGCAGTGTGCACAGTACTAGCCCCACCCTTTACATCTGAAGTTTGTCTGCCATGGCCTAGCAAGCTGGGATGGTGACAGCGAGGTCCTGAGGTCGTAGGTTTTGTCAGAGTTCCCTCTCCTAGGCAGGTTGCTATACCAGGCTGAAGAGGCCTGCCTCCCCCCCATACACACTATTTCAAACCAAAGCTGGTCGACTACAGCCGCTCTTCACATAAATGGTGCGCTCTGGTCCTGATCATTTAGCCGTTGAGTTCCGAAGAGCCCTTCCACCTTGGCCAGTGACCTCATCCTGGAGGTTCATATGCTCAGTGATGCAGTGTTGACATCACTCCCTCACGTGGTTTAGCCTGCTAGCTGAAGCAGTGTACCAGGGTCTGGCGCTTGGAGCCAGCATGTGAGAGATTTAGGAGATGGATGAGGACCGGTGCGCCCATCCACCCCAAAGGGTGCAGCTGCCAGGCTACAAAGGTCCTGTCCAGAGCCCCCTACACCCCACTGTACACCCCACTGATGACTACATCATCCCTGTCTTATCTACACTGCACTGGCTCCCAGTCAAACTTCCTATTGATTTATAAAATACTACTATTGGCCTTTTAAAGCATTGAATGGTATTGCGCCTCAGTACCTGAGTGAATTTCTGGTCCTTTATGACCTGCCATGCCTACTTGGATCAAAAGGTGCAGGCTATCTGCTGGTACCTCATATAGTGAAGGCTACATCAGGGGGCACAGCCTTTTCTTACAAAGTCCCACAGTAATAGAACAGCCTTCCAAATAGTGTTTGGGACTCACAGTCTATGTTTAAGTATAGGCTGAAAACATATCTGTTTAGTCAAGCCTTTTGTTAATAGTTTTTATTAGGTAAAGGAGTGGATCTGGAGGGTCCTCAGGCATAGTGTGTCTTGGTAAACTGGGATGTATGGATGCTGTCATCCCCCCTCACTCACTCACTCACTCACTCACTCACTCACTCACTCACTCACTCGGGTTAGTTGACGGTGTAGTGGCTGGATGCTTTATGTTCCAGGGTGCCCTCGTGTTTGTGTTACCTTCTGGCTCTTCCCTTTTAGTTATGCTGTCATATTTATTCTTGCTGGAGTCCCTGCTTGCACTCAGTGCAAAATGTATACTGTTCTTACTCATCAGGTGACATTGGGCATCAGGGCTTTACATTAACTTTTTTGCTCACCGGCCACTGTGGCTAGTGGTTTTCCCGAGCCACTAGGCATTCAGCCTTTTCACTAGCCACAATTTTGTTGCCAGGAAATGGCAGTTTTTTCTTCACCATGACACGTTAAAGTTCGGAAGATCTAGATTTAATTATGAATGGCAGCGTATAATATATCTCTACAGTAGCACTCAAATATTCAGTGCTGTTAAAGTAGCTCCCTATATGAAAACATGCAACCAATTCAGACAAAAATATAAACAGAGTATTCTGTTTATTGAACTCAAATTCAAGCCCCTTACAATATGAAATATCGTATAATATGAAAAATAACATTCAGTACAACTGAACTGATTCTAATATTAAAAGTCCAATTCAAAACATTTATCACTGAAAAACATTTGATGTTTTGATATGCAAATATTATGTGTATTATCAAGTATTATTATGTATTATCTATTAATTGTGTGTGTGTGTGTGTGTGTGTGTGTGTGTGTGTGAGAGAACATGTGTAGAGAGAGACATTAAATGTCCTCATTACATTCATCACCAGATGAGTCTGAATGGTCCATGAAAAATGGTCTTTGTGACCTGAGGCTTCCAGCAGGCCACAAGTTGATAGCTGGGGTGGGATCAACTTCTTTACAATCGCGTGAACGTTTCTAAACAGCAGCTCCATCCTCTCCAGCTCAGCCGACTTCATGACAGCCAGGGACTTGAAAGCAATGCTGTCCTGTAGTGAACCAGCCATCTTCGCCTGTTTTGATGTTATAGTACCGATGTGTTAATTTGACTTTTCGTGGTCCTTTATAGTTTCGAGTTTAAAATTACTGGTGTCTGTTTTTGCGATACTTTCTACAGTCTTCGCAGTACATGGTATTTTCGATTTTGCTATGAACTAGCCAATCTGGGCGGCATGGTGGTGTAGTGGTTAGCGCTGTCGCCTCACAGCAAGAAGGTCCGGGTTCAAGCCCCGTGGCTGGCGGGGGCCTTTCTGTGCAGAGTTTGCATGTTGTCCACGTGGGTTTCTTCCGGGTGCTCCGGTTTCCCCCACAGTCCAAAGGCATGCAGGTTAGGTTAACTGGTGACTCTAAATTGACCGTAGGTGTGAGTGTGAATGGTTGTCTGTGTCTATGTGTCAGCCCTGTGATGACCTGGCGACTTGTCCAGGGTGTACCCCGCCTTTCGCCCGTAGTCAGCTGGGATAGGCTCCAGCTTGCCTGCGACCCTGTAGAACAGGATAAAGCAGCTAGAGATAATGAGATGAGATCTCTTGTGTGGCGTGTAATTCACCCCTCTCATTTAAATATGTTGAAAAATTTTTGGTGCATGCATCACGGACCTCAGTGATTTTAAAATGCTGCCTCTGGCCCTGGTCATCTCTGCCCCTTTTTTCCTGAGCAGCAGGCTTTGAAACTCCAGCTATATGTAGCCACATAAAGCGCTTGTCAGTTGTCAGCAACTCTGTTGCTTCGTTCATTAACTGCAGGTTACCGTATCATTGATTTTATCTGAGATGTTAACAAACGTTCTAAACAATTCTAACATGTTGTCAGAATGTTTATGCAAGTGCTCATGGGAGTTGTAGGTGTGTAATATTACATTGCAATGCATTTATTATATCAGATGCCTTCAGTGAAAACTACAATTAAAATATATTGTCATACCACAGAATAAACCACCCACCAAAGTGGCTAGTGGGACTAAAGTTATTACCTGCCAAAACCAAATTTTACCCACATTTGGCGGGTGGGCGGGTGCTAATGTAAAGCCCTGTTGGGCATACCTAACAACCTGTGTCATTCCTGTAAATTTGCAGAAGGTAAGACTGTGACTATATACACAGACAGTAGGTATGCTTTTGGAGTAGCACACGATTTGGGTACATTGTGGAAACATCGTGGGTTCCTAACATCTACAGGGAAAACCTATAGCACATCATGCACTCATCAGAGAACTGTTAGATGCCATGTTACTCCCTAAGCAGGTTGCCATTTTTGTAAATGGGATGCCTTATGAACTAACTTGACTGATCTTGTGTCCGCAGGTAACACTGCTGCCGATGCTAAAGCAGCTGCTTCCAAGGGTTCCCCATTTTCCGCTTGCTTTAACCCTAACTGTGTCTCCAAATCCTCTTTCCAGGTTTGCTATGCTGGAGCAGATTCAGTCACCAGCCACATTACAGGAGATAACATGCTGGAAAAAGCTGGTTGTGTCAAATGTAATGGGGTGTGGTATGGTCCTCATACCAGGCCAGGTTATGTGGGAATGCCCTGCCTTCCTAGTTGCTGTTTCTCCATGGTTGCTAAGTTATTACATGGGTGGGACCATGTATCAAAAGGGAGAATGATGAGCTATATGGCTAAATTTAAAAGGGGTTTTCAATTTTCTCCCAAAAAGTTTGTGGGAAAAAAAATACTAAGACACCACTCTGTCTATCACCTGGCAAGTGCTGGTGCAGTAGAAAGAGAGAATGACACATTGAAGAACAAATTGGCCAAATGCTGTGAAGATACGGGCCTGAATTGGATAAAGGCCCTCCCTATTGTGTTGTTTCATATGAGAATGTGCATGGGGGGGACAAAAAAAATCTCAGCCCCTTTTGAAATTCTATCTGGCAGGCCACCCAATATTAGCGTGGGCTCAGGGCCTAAACCACAAGCCCTAACTGTGCTGTGTGAAGATGAAATGTTATGTTATTGTATGGATCTCTTCTCCGCTCTTGCTATCATTCACAAGCAGGTGAAGGGGACACTTCCAGTTCCACCGTCCAGACCTCTACGTGATTTGAAGCCTGGTGATTGGCGATCACACTGTTAGGAGGAAGAGAGAAGGATGAAGAGGAACCATGGGAGATGAAAGAGAAAGACAGCAGTGAGTAGGTGAGGCTAGTGGGGTATCATGGAGTTTCAGTGAGGTGGGAAGAGTGCAAAAGGGTGTGCCTGCACTCGGAGCACCAAAATCCACCAAGAATAGTGAAGTGTCACCTCCTAACAGCACCAATCAGTGTTTCTCCATCTGACTATGCTTGAGCAATATGATGGTGAAGATGATGCATGCCAAGATTACCAGATGGTGAAGATGGCTCCAGAGGCCATATGAGAGTTATAACCCCCCTTTCTTGAATGTGGACGATTATGAACTATAGATATTTTTGCTTATACTTATTGTTGGCTGAAGAAATAACATAGTTATGTTTGATTTATATATTGTGAATCTGCACATTTTCCTATCTTTGTGTAGCTATTTGTGTAGAGATTCCCATGTCTCACAAAAACAGCAGTATAATCGTTTCCCATTCCCTGTTAATGAAGTGCCTGTTGAAAACCTGTATAGGAGGGACAAGAAACAGAAAAGATGTATGAGGGAAAAGTCTTTTGCTTTATTATTGTTGTCAAAGAATTGATTAAAGGGGTAATGTGTAGAGGAAAATATAATTTTTAGAGAATCTATGATTCTTAGATCCTTAGAAGGGAAGGTCAGACACTGTATCTCATGTTTATATAAGATGAAGAATGTTGTTTTGTCTTACGCTGTTCTGTCCTACAAGGTTATCTTAAGTTTGTCAGTTCAGAGATGGAAGAAGAGATTCCTCTGACTGTGAAAGGAGATAACAGAAGAACATATGATATGCAAGCCATGTTATTGTTTATTGTGGCTGTATAAAAACAGTGTGTGTGAAAATAGTGTGCTTCTCTGGGTTGAAACGCTGTGATTTTTCATTTCGGAGAAGCCCTCTATCAAGGAGTATAATAAACTCATATTTCTGTCTGCTTTTTCCTAATAGCCTCAAGTCTTATTACAACCCTGATTCCAAAAAAGTTGGGACAAAGTACAAATTGTAAATAAAAACGGAATGCAATGATGTGGAAGTTTCAAAATTCCATATTTTATTCAGAATAGAACATAGATGACATATCAAATGTTTAAACTGAGAAAATGTATCATTTAAAGAGAAAAATTAGGTGATTTTAAATTTCATGACAACAACACATCTCAAAAAAGTTGGGACAAGGCCATGTTTACCACTGTGAGACATCCCCTTTTCTCTTTACAACAGTCTGTAAACGTCTGGGGACTGAGGAGACAAGTTGCTCAAGTTTAGGGATAGGAATGTTGACCCATTCTTGTCTAATGTAGGATTCTAGTTGCTCAACTGTCTTAGGTCTTTTTTGTCGTATCTTCCGTTTTATGATGCGCCAAATGTTTTCTATGGGTGAAAGATCTGGACTGCAGGCTGGCCAGTTCAGTACCCGGACCCTTCTTCTACGCAGCCATGATGCTGTAATTGATGCAGTATGTGGTTTGGCATTGTCATGTTGGAAAATGCAAGGTCTTCCCTGAAAGAGACGTCGTCTGGATGGGAGCATATGTTGCTCTAGAACCTGGATATACCTTTCAGCATTGATGGTGTCTTTCCAGATGTGTAAGCTGCCCATGCCACACGCACTAATGCAACCCCATACCATCAGAGATGCAGGCTTCTGAACTGAGCGCTGATAACAACTTGGGTCGTCCTTCTCCTCTTTAGTCCGAATGACACAGCATCCCTGATTTCCATAAAGAACTTCAAATTTTGATTCGTCTGACCACAGAACAATTTTCCACTTTGCCACAGTCCATTTTAAATGAGCCTT